>NC_091118.1:117839240-118144240 GCF_040183065.1 Periplaneta americana | reverse complement strand
TTTCACCCTTCATTACTTTTCAAGCATTGGTGAGATGAAGTTCATATTAGGCCATTTAACTATTTATTATTATGACATTCATTTACTAGAATATTGCAAAAATCCAGAACTTGACGTTACAACTTTTAAAATGTTGTATGGAATGACCCAGTTATCATTTTTAAATGATTTCACTGGTTTGTTAACAAATATTAATAATGTATGTGGTCTGCAAGCATCTTCTACTAAACGACCTATTTTATATAGTCAATCTAGACTCTTTGTGTATAATATAATCAAGTATTGTGATAAGAAAAGGAAAAGGTATAATATTTATTCCTTTAAACCAAGCTACGCATCTCATGGTCATGGAGTATCTTGACAGTTGGGAGATATCTGTGGGAGTTAGAACTAAAGTATTAACTAGTACTCGTATATGACAAACTAGAAACTCTGATATGACTGATGTGTTGTAGCTGAAGTGTAGAAATCAGTGTAATGCATGCCCTGTAGGTGCAACCCACTTGCAGTCACTATCGCTCAAGATTTACCGCGAGATGTGTGCAAACCGTGCAGGGGCTATGATTAAAGTAAACAAAGAGAAGAGACATGATATAGAATTGCAGAATGCGCGAAAAGGATAAGTATGTGCAAAAGAAGGAGCGAAAATGAGTAGTCCAAGGTAAGAAATAGGAGAGCAACAAATTGAATAGATTCAGAAGACATGAATAAGAGCACGATTAAGCAAGTGTTTCAATGCTGTCATTCTCTTCACAAATGAATTCCTATTTCACATAAATTACTGCAATCCTGTAAAAAATTGGACTTGCAGCTTTTGAAGAACATTAAAAATAAAATAGTCTATAGAATTTCAGTTCAATAAGTATAAGGATAAACGATACTTCAAGAGAGAACGACCTGACATTGTGGACGAGTTTATTCTAAAAGTGGTGGCACTTCGAATTTGTTAGACTCTTTTAAACGTTCGAACAGTCCACCGTTATGACTGAGGGGTTAGCGAGTCTAACTCCAAACCCAGCGGGCCCGAGTTCGATTCCCGGTCGGAACGAGTTGCCTGGGTGAGGTTTTTTCGGGGTTTTTCTCCACTCCTATGGATGAATATCAGGTAACATTATCAGGCGATTGGAACCCCACTCATCTTCGTCACTTCCTTTCCTCCTCTATCATCCTTTCATTAATCATCCCGTTACTTCTTCTGGTTTTCAAATCGCTCTACAGGCGGCCCTCCGAAGCTGCTGGCTCTCTCGACCGGCCTCCGTGGATTGTATTCATGCGATGAGGGATAGCTTCTGCAACGGAACCCGGGGCAGACCTTCTCGGGAGAGGACTTCTGCCTCGGACCGTTAAGGGAGCCTTGGGGTGGGGGGGTTGCCGAAGCAGGAGTGGTACATGGACTCTGTTGGCTGTAGGGACCGGTCGTTAAGGGAGTCAAGTGGTTAGGTCGGTGCACGTAGAGGATCGGTGGGCACGCAACTCATCCCATATCGGGGGTGTACAATAGACCTCAGGTCGTAGTGTGTGGGATGTTCCCTCCCTCCCTCCTAACAAGGAAAAAAAGCAGTCGAACCTTCGCGAGTCTGAAACCAGAACAGGCAATAATGTTGGATAGCAGCCCGAGTATTCAGCGTGCCCACCGATTGGATAAAAAAAAATTGGAAAGAGGGATTAGTTTTCGCATATAATTCATATACTTTAATGTTCTTTATAATCAGATATTTTCTTCTTCCCCGAACTTTTCTCCCGTTCACCATTGCTTCCTGTGTACCATTCAGTAGGCAGTTTCTTCTTAACCAGTGACCCCAATGTACACTAAGGACTACAAATTCGATTAAAACAGAATAATTTTTCATAAAGTTACCAACATAATACATAGTAGTTATGTGGTATGGACAAAATGTCTGTTCGTGTCCAACCATTACAAGTTTCTTTAATCAGCTTAAAGCTTTCACATTTATACACACTGAATGGTAATGAAAGCTCAAGTAGACAATTTTCACCGAAGTTAAATATTTACTTTTCGTTCTCTCAGTATTCTAACGTCAAAGAAGCATAATCAGAAGTAAGATAGGTATAGTACAGTTTTGAAAATATATTCTTCTCTAATAGAAACTGCTTTCTTAATTGATTACAAATTTTACTGTACAAGGTCTTCCATTTTCATAACACAAAAGTATTCACTTCATGATTTGAAATCAATTTATTGATGGTCAATTACATACATAGTTAAACTAAGGTTAAGTAACGAAATTAAATTCAATTGAGCTGAATTCAAATCAAATGTACATTTTTCTCTGTTCAAACCTCTTGAACTCAGTTTAACAGACGTTAAACACTCGTTGTTCCTCAACAAAATACTGTTCCTGGAAGTAAATAAATTTCATTTTAATTGTATATAGAGAAAGGTCTGTATTAATATTTTACGTATAATTATGCGCATAACGTTTTAATGGGTTGTAGGGTATGTTATTTCTTTATTTCACATTTCTTTGTGTTTTTCTAACACAACTTAGACTTACCAAATTTCTTTAAATTAAATTCATGAAATTATAGTCTGAATGAATTTGTTTTAAAATCTCCTTTTGTTTAGCAATAACATAATATATTTCTGTTTTCTATAATATATTTATATTTGGCCAAAATTTCAATCGACGTCTCTCCTTCTTCGCTTTATAATTTTCTCTCCTTCTCAATATGTCCCGGTACCGTTATCTTTTCGGTTACGCGTGTTACCAAGCAGACATTGGATATCGAATATTGTATTGCAAACCATCCGGGACGAACAGTCGTAAATTCATCTCACTAGAAATATCTTTTACCTTCACATTTTTCGCTGTTGTCACGTTTATAGTAGATCAGTAATTCATCACTAAACCAAGTTCACGCAATCTGAGATCAATATTATGTAACACAAATAGTAAACAGAGTTCAGTTCATTTCTTGATCTTCGATCAAAAGTGAACCCCACTTAGAGCGATTTATACAACTGTACCTTAGTAGGGCTATATTACTTCTTGCATTACTCTGTAACTCCTATGAACTTTAATAACAACGTATTGTAATGCTGCATTATGAAAGGTTGCAAACAACCAATTGTAAAGGAGTTTTATTTTCACGCATTCATAATAATAATAATAATAATAATAATAATAATAATAATAATAATAATAATAATAATAACTCATAATTATTTCCGATGGCTATTATGTAACAATGTCAATTTAATGATCCGAAAATTGCCTCAAATTTGCTAAATTGTTTGTTTAGTCAACTGTACGAAGGCAGGTCTGAGCCTCATAAGTGATACCATTAAAGCACCACTCATGAGGCAACTAGTGCCAGGAGATAATGAGGTAGGATAGCCAGCTCTTTTCCCCCTCCATTGCATACATCGTCAACTATTACTAGACTTCGGATTTTAGGTAAAAACTTATTTTAATCCTTAAAACATAAGTTCATAAAAACTTGCCAAGTACACGTTTCACATAAAACTATGCCTAAAATTGGTAATTTAATAGCACCTAAAATGCCTATTTTTATGACAAAGCCTATTTTGACCTATTAACTATTTTTTATTTGTGTTTTAAATTCCAAATGTGTTCCTGGTTCTGTTGGAAATGAAGTATGGTATAAACTGGATCAAGTTCTGCAGAGAAATGTAGGACTGAAGGACCTGCGTTCTGCTTCAGATATCCTAGCAGGGAAGAACACGGATTTACAATGTAACATTCCTGTCCAACTAGAGTCAAAATTGAAATACGCTCCTGTTACTTCAGTGGATGTGGAGCGTTCATTTTGAGCATAAGAATTTGTGTTGAGTGACAGACGGCATTCCTTTTTAGTTGAAAATTTAGAAAAAGTGAAGCTAATTATGGACATTAACGGACAAGGTTTGGTAAAAATTGATTATATTTCACTTGTTTGTGTACTCAATTTATGTCTAAAACTTATTTTTCAGATTGAATTGTTTAGTTTATGTATAACTAGTTAAATATTTTTGTTCTTGTATTTTAGTAGCAGTAGCAGCAGCAGCAGCAGTAGCAGTAGTAGTAGTAGTAGCAGTAGTAGTAGTAGTAGTAGTAGTAGTAGTAGTAGTAGTAGTAGTAGTAGTAGTAACGGTGTATAAGCATTTAAAATTATTAAATTTTAGAAGTGAATTCCTGATGATTTGAAACATGTTTTTAAAGAAAACGTTATTTTTGTTAGAGCCTATTTTCAATTCTTTAGAGAATATTTCCTACAATTTTAAGCCTATTTTAGGCACCTAAAATTATATTTTAACGACCTAAAAATCCGTACCCTACATATTACACTAGTCAGACTTCAGATGCATACAAACAATTGTTCTTCCTTTGACGCATATTCAAGTGAGATGTTCTGCCTGATAATAGCTGTACATATCAGCCAGAACCTCAATCAGATGAGTTTGCAAAATTATAAGTTATATGTCCTATTATTTCGAGAGCTTGAAATGGTCTACCGTTTAATAATGGAATTACTTTGTATCAGTAACTATTAACGTTCATTACAATTGACTTTCGCTTCCATCCCTAGAGAACAAGACACTCATTGATTACCACTTCACCTTCTCGCGCTGTGCATCCTATTCACTTGTGCGAGAGAGTTGGAATTAGACTTCGCTGAAACAATTGAAATATTAGGTGTACCTTGTTGATGCGTCTCAACGATTCTCCACAGCGATGCATCACATCTCCTGGCACAAAGCTTTGGATCGATTTAAAGTTCGTACATTCGCTGTAGCCTATCAGTTGTCCCATAGATACGCACTTATCAATTAATTTAATTGCTAGGTTCGTTTTGCGTCCATGACTCTATTGTTTAGAGTGGTTAGCATGTTTCTGACAAAATGAAAAGAAAAATCACACAATACAGTGCAAGAGTTGTACATACTCCTTAACAGCGCCAGATATTGGATCAATAGGCGTTTAGGATAGGAACGGAATAACAGACGAAAGAAAAAATAAACGAGTGAAAAATAAACAAATGGAAGAATGAAGAAATGGATGAAAGAATGACAGGGACTAAGGCTGGATAATCCACCTATGACTCACGAATATCACCCAGGCCACTTGTCGAACTTGAACGATATATATATATATATATATATATATATATATATATATATATGAAACACAAAGGGCCAAGTCGTACCTAAGTGTAAGCACTCGTCCTGGGTTCAAGTTCTCATTAAGCCAAGACAAACCAAGAGATACAGAGGAGAAGGTAGAAATATGGGCTACCATTTTGTTTTCCTCATAATAATGGAAAATGGTGTGGCATATTGCTTGGAAATCTTTATTGACATACAGAGTAATTATTCATATACAATTTTTCCAATCTTAAAGGTCAATAGTTCCAATAGATATTTGCATATAATTAATTTTTGAAAGAAAGACGAACTGGTCCTATATAGATAGTACAGACGTGGACAGATTATTAGCAAAATTGAAGATTTTTATTATATATTTTTACAAAATATGATTCTTCAATTCAGACTGCAGTTGACATTTTTGCGTACTTCCAAATTATTGGCAAAATTGAAGATTTGTATCGTATATTTTTAGAAAATTTGACTCTTCAATTTGGACTACATTTGATATTTTTGCATATTTACAAATTATTAGCAAAATTGAAGATTTTTACTGTATATTTTTACCAAATTCGACTCTTCAATTTGGACTACAGTTCACATTTTGGATATTTCCAAATAATTAGCAAAACTGAAGATTTTTATTTTATATTTTGACAAAATTTGACTCTTCAATTTAGACTGCAGTTGACATTTTTGCATATTTACAAATTTTTAGCAAAATTAAAGATTTTTATTATACATGTATATTCTTACAAAAATTGGCTCTTCAATTTAAACTACAGTTGACATTTTTGCATTTTTCTGTCTACTATAATGATAGAAATATGAAAAATTGTCAACTGTAGTGTAAATTGAAAAGTCAAATTTTGTAAACAGAATTATCATAAAAATCGTCAATTTTGTTAATAATTTGTCCACGTCTGTAGGGTCTAAATATGAGCTACCACAAAAATTTGAAAATAAAATTGGAAAAAAACAAAGAAACATAAGTAGGAAACCTGTGTCACATCAGTGGCAATATTCTGCAACAAATAACGCAAATCACGATAGTGAAAATACGGGACGTGTTAATGTGCTGGTAATATGGGCTATCTATCCCATATTTGACACATAGCGGTAGCCCATATTAGCAGCATCGACTCAAGAAGATTCTTAAGATTATGTATGGCAATTGTTGTTCTGAATAAATATTACTCTTATGCCATGTGATAGAGCTATTCTTAATCAGTGCAACACATCAAGCGTGATTTCTAAACACGAAATATATTTCCTTCAATAAAATTGAAACTACATACCTGCAAAAACTTTGAAACTGATGAAAAACACAAAGAACACACCACATCCACACCACAAAAGCAACTGGTTTGTGTCTTTATGCACGCAGACTGATGGACACGAGATGTACTTTTAGCCTTTTTTCGCTAGGTAACACCACCATATACTGTATAGTAAAAAACGAGGTAGCCCATATTATCACTCCTAGCCCATATTTCCACCTCCTCTACAGATATTAGACACATATAGGGAAATAGATTATACAGTAGATATAGATTTTTGAAACTGAGGACAAGTATTTAGGAACTACAGAAAACTGACAAGAGTTTGAATTATAGAAATTTATTTGTAAACATAATGTTACGTTAAAACGTAGCACTTATTGTTTTTATTCTGTTCAAATATCGTTCACAAGTTTATGATTGAAGCCCGTCATACATTGTTTCCATCACATCATTATCGCTCAGAAAATAGAATATTAGCACAAACAAAAGGCAAAGGCAAAAGGAAATACATTAGTTTCCCACCCCAGGAAATAAAGAGAACTGTTACGTCAGGACAAGTGAAGAGGGCGATCATCAAGTATCGCGCTTTACTACTGCGCAAAGATACATAAACACTATCACACCGTCACACTACGCTTTTTCTGTACATAATCCGCTGTTAAAGTCATTAGAATTTAAAATCAGATCCCATGTTGATAACGGAATTAGGTGTGTGACTAAAAAAGGGTGTGTGTACGTCACTCATCACGAAGTCAATATTCGTGTGGGAAAGGTTTGGAAAGCTGTCAAGCAGAGTCAACACAACTCGCCCGACAGCTGCTCCACGCATCCCTGCCTGCAGCCGGGGCCGCGTTCCACCTACTTAAAAGAAGCCGCGGTCAGATAACTCAACGGCCGGCGCGGCGTCCATTCCACTTATTTATTCACTTGTTAATGTATTAATTTACTAAGAGAACCCGGGTTTATATACTAACTGTACATTCTTAAGCATATTCGAGCACGTTATTCATAGAGTCTCATGAAAGTGGATTCATTTTAAATTTAAAGTTCGATGTCATTGACAATTTGGAGGTTCTATTTTAAAATTACATATATACTAATTTTATGATATTGGTTTCAGATATTAAACATGATAAGAGTGATATATGCAGCATTTTCAGCATCAATTTTCACGTTTTAAAAGTTATATAGATTTTAATACATAAATACACACGCACACACAACCGGCTGCATTCATTTGCTGACAAAATGTCAAACTAAATGTGTCATGGCAAGAAGACGGAAATTATGAAGATTCAAAAGTGCGTTTTTCGATTCTCGGCGTGGCCAGTGGAAGAGATTTTTTTTTCTTTCGCCCACGGGGCTGAGTGTTCTTCCCACGTTACGGGTTGTCTCCACGGTAGCTTTGTGCCATAGTGATTACACTCGCTCGCTATATGTGTGGCCGAAATGAAACCTCAACATTGAAAGGTAAAAGAGGCAAGGACAAAGAAAGAAAGAAAGAAAGAACCGTTAAATTCCATTACTGTGTTTTCAGGTTTATACTATAGTATTTCCTATTACGTACATTTCGCATCCCCTGTAAAATACGGTCGTATAGCGAAAATCACATAATACTTTCGTAAATTATTTCCAATATTGTTTTACTAGTTGGAGGTATGAAATTCTAATAATTAAAATAGTGCATTATGAAAGATTTTGGCATCTATTTATTAAAATATTTTACAGCAGTTTTACTAGGAAATAGTATATCTTTACAAATCACAATTTTCGAATTACAACACTATTTTACTGGGTGTGCGATTTGCCTCCACCCTCGCTGAACTAACACTGTGATTCCTTTAACGGCTAGATATTTTGTTGTGTCTACCGTCTACTATCAGATCGGGGGGGGGGGGGGGAACATCATAGCGACAATACGAACTTTCTCTACATTTCATTTTAGGTATGGCAGTGATTGGAATGTTGAACGGAAAACAGGAATACGTCATGAAAAACTATCCCAACATCGTTAGACCAGTAGTAGTAGTAGTAGCAGTATCAGTTGCAATAGCAATAGCAGTTGTAGTAGTAGTAGTAGCAGTAGTAGCAGCAGTATCAGTTGCAATAGCAGTAGCAGTAGTAGTAGTAGTAGTAGTAGCAGTATCAGTTGCAATAGCAATAGCAGTTGTAGTAGTAGCAGCAGCAGTAGCAATAGTAGCAGTAGTAGTAGTAGTAGTAGTAGTAGTAGTAGTAGTAGTAGCAGCAGTAGTAGTAGTAGTAGTAGTAATAGTAGACCTAGCAGTATCAGTTGCAATAGCAGTAGCAGTTGTAGTAGTAGCAGCAGTAGCAGTTGTAATAGTAGTAGTAGTAGTAGTAGTAGTAGTAGTAGTAGCAGCAGCAGCAGCAGTTGTAGCAGTAGTAGTAGCAGTTGTAGTAATAGGAATAGCAGTAGTAGTTATATGTATTTATTTACACTGCAAGTGGGCAGCACCCGCTGGCAGTGGTACAAACAATATAAACAATGCACAATAAAATTACAATACACAATACAATCATATACAAAATAGAATAAGAATATACAATACAATTATACACAATAATTACAATTAATAATAATACATAAAATAACCTAATTAATAAGTGAACTTAATTTTACATTACGACCTACATATGTATAGGCCCTGCATAAGTTTCACATTCGTACGGATAATAATCTTTCACTTTACTCTCATTTCACTCACTGCACTGACACTATGACACATTTCACTGACACTATAAAATATCACTGATTGAAACTATTCATTACGCTGTAAAACCATAACTTCACTGACTCACCACGCTTCACTGATACAACAGTTCAAATAAGACATACGATTACACCCTTATTCATACTTATAAACAAAACTACATTTAAACTAAAGTTACAATTCAAACCAAGGGTGTAACTCGTCAGACTAAATAAATACATATGTCACCTTAATTTTAATTTACACTTTATACACAACGTTTTAAGTTATTCTTGAATATCCTTAAGGAAGGACAGCCCTCAAAGACCGCTGCAGGTAGGTCTTTCCAATCATTTATAGTTCTATTTCTAGTTCTATTTGTTGTAGCAATAGCAGTAGCAGTTGTAATAGTAACAATACCAGTTGTAGTAGTAGCAGTAGCAGTAGTACTTGTATCAATAGTAGTAGTAGTAGTAGTAGTAGTAGTAGTAGTAGTAGTAGTAGTAGTAGTAGTAGTAGTAGTAGTAGTTGTAGAAGTAGTAGCTGTAGCAGTAGTAGTAGTAGTAGTTGTAGCAGTAGTAGTTGTAGTAGTAGTAGTAGTAGTTGTAGTAGTAGTAGTTGTAGTAGCAGTAGTAGTAGCAGTTGCAGTAGTAGTAGTAGCGTGTTGTAGTAGTAGCAGTAGCAGTTGTAGTTGTTGTTGTAGCAGTAGCAGTTGTAATATTAGCAGTAGGAGTTGTAGTAATAGCAGTAGCAGTTGTAGTAGTAGTTGAAGTAGCAGTAGCAGTAGTAGTTATTGTAGCAGTAGTAGTTCTAGCAGTAGCAGTAGCACTAGCAGTAGTAGTTATTGTAGCAGTAGTAGTAGTAGCTCTAGCAGTAGTAGTAGTAGTTGTTGTTGTAGCAGTAGTAGTTGTAGCAGTAGTAGTTGTAGCAGTAGTAGTAGTAGTAGTAGTAGTAGTAGTAGTATCAGTAGCAGTAGTAGTTGTAGTAGTAGTAGTAGTAGTAGTATCAGTAGCAGTAGTAGTTGTAGTAGTTGTAGCAGTAGTAGCAGTAGCAGTAGTAGTAGTAGTAGTAGCAGTAGTAGTTGTAGCAGTAGTAGTTGTAGCAGTAGTCGTTGTAGCAATAGTCGTTGTAGCAGTTGTAGTAGTAGTAGTTGTAGCAGTAGTAGTAGTTGTTGTAGCAGTAGTAGTAGCAGCAGTAGTAGCTGTAGCAGTAGTAGTAGTAGCAGTAGCTGTAGCAGTAGTAGTAGTAGTAGTAGCAGTAGCTGTAGCAGTAGTAGTAGTAGTTATAGTAGCAGTAGTAGTAGCAGTAGCGTGTTGTAGTAGTAGCAGTTGTAGTTGTAGTTGTTGTAGCAGTAGCAGTTGTAATATTAGCAGTAGGAGTTGTAGTAATAACAGTAGCAGTTGTAGTAATAACAGTAGCAGTTGTAGTAGTAGTTGCAGTAGCAGTAGCACTAGCAGTAGTAGTTATTGTAGCAGTAGTAGTTCTAGCAGTAGCAGTTGTAGTAGTAGGAGTAGGAGTTGTAGTAGTAATAGTTGTAGTAGCAGTTGCAGTAGTAGCAGTAGCAGTTGCAGTAGTAGCAGTAGCTGTTGTAATAGTAGCAGTAGCTGTTATAATAGTAGCAGTAGCAGTTGTAGTAGTAGCAGTAGCAGTTGCAGTAGTAGTAGTAGCAGTTGTAGTACCAGTAGCAGTTGTAATAGTAGCAGTAGGAGTTGTAGTAGTAGGAGTAGGAGTTGTAGTAGTAGCAGTTGTATCAGTAGCAGTAGGAGTTATAGTGTAGCAGTAGGAGTTATAGTGTAGCAGTAGCAGTTGTAGTTGTTATAGCAGCAGCAGTTGTAATAGTAGCAGTAGGAGTTGTAGCAGTAGCAGTTGCAGTAGTAGCAGTAGCAGTTGTAATAGTAGCAGTAGGAGTTGTAGTAGTAGGAGTAGGAGTTGTAGTAGTAGCAGTTGTATCAGTAGCAGTAGGAGTTATAGTGTAGCAGTAGCAGTTGTAGTTGTTATAGCAGCAGCAGTTGTAATAGTAGCAGTAGGAGTTGTAGTAGTAGTAGTTGTAGTAGTAGCAGTAGGAGTTGTAGTAGTAGTAGTTGTAGTAGTATCAGTAGCAGTAGGAGTTGTAGTAGTAGTAGTTGTAGTAGTAGCAGTAGGAGTTGTAGCAGTAGTAGTTGTAGTAGTAGCAGTAGGAGTTGTAGTAGTAGTAGTTGTAGTAGTAGCAGTAGGAGTTGTAGTAGTAGTAGTTGTAATAGTATCAGTAGCAGTAGGAGTTATAGTAGTAGCAGTAGCAGTTGTTATAGCAGCAGCAGTTGTAATAGTAGCAGTAGGAGTTGTAGTAGTAGTAGTTGTAGTAGCAGTAGCAGTTGTAGTAGTAGCAGTAGCAGTTGTAGTAGTAGCAGTAGCAGTTGTAGTTGTAGCAGCAGCAGTTGTAATAGTAGCAGTAGGAGTTGTAGTAGTAGCAGTAGCAGTTGTAGTTGTAGTTGCAGTAGCAGTAGCACTAGCAGTTGTAATTGTAGCAGTAGCAGCAGTATCAGTTGTTGTAGTAGTAGTAGCAGTTGTAGTAGTAGCAGTAGCAGTTGTAGTTGTTGTAGCAGCAGCAGTTGTAGTAATAGTAGTAGCAGTAGCAGTAGCAGTAGCACTAGCATTTGTAGTTGTAGCAGTAGCAGCAGTATCAGTTGTTGTAATAGTAGCAGTTGTACCTTTACCTGTACTTGTAGTTGTGGTTGTAGTTGATGTTTTCCCAATCTTCACCTGCTCACTACTCACTACACCCGATGTACGGGTAATACTATGGAATGATAACGGAGTGGATTTCGTACGGAATGTGGGAAAATATTAAAAAAAAAAAAACAAGAAAACCCCCAACTCCTACCTTCTCCGCCGTATCACTGTAGACTCGAACCTGGACCACCTGTGTGACAATTCATAGGTGTAAACACTCAGCCACCGCGGGGGTAGTTATAGTAGTAATATTTTATGTAAAGGCGCTTAAAATTACAGGGATTATTCAGCGTAGAAATCCAATGTGGTTGAGAAATGGCCAACGAATTAATTTCGATGCTGAATAACCTGTGCAGTGAAGATCTTCATTAAATAAAATAATGCCAGTACTACCACTAAATGTACGACACAGAACTCTCAGCTTCATTTCCCTTTCGAAGGAAGCCATTCTAAGGATTTGGAGAGTCTCAACCGGATTTGAACTCGCGTACCCAGAATCTAACGGAGTAACACAAGAAATCTATGTACGCTCAAAAAACTTGAATCATGTTCTGAGCATTACAAGTCTTCAAACATTTTTGTTATTGAATGTAGGAGACCTTGATAAAGCATCTACATCAGAGAGACATAAAAGAACAAGATTGAATCTTTATTGAAGTCTTCAATATTTCCGTAATAAGTTCCCTTCACCGCCAATATAATTAAATAAACGTTTCTTTGAAATACACTTAATGGAATAAAAATGCAGTTCAATAAAAAATCAATGTCTGCTATTAGTCTACAGAGATCACTCTCTTGATACATATCTATCTCCTCCAACAAGGATACGATATTAATAATTTTAAATCTGTCGAAAAATTAATTTAAATTGCTCTGAATTTTGGCAAAAAGATATTTCGTTTGCTTAGAAGCAAATATAATTCACATTTCTCAAGACTCAAAGGTTTCGGAGATAATTACATTTGATTTCAAAGAACTGAATAAAAATTTAATAATTTCGCTTCTCTGTCGTATGAATATTCAATTACCGCAGCTAGTTCTAAATAATATACACTACCGGTCAAAAGTTTTCGATCAGCTATGAAAACAACTATATAATTTATTTCAATGTACAAACACATCGGAAAAACTAAATAGATCAACAAAATAAATATTTTCTCTCTCTATCATTATACAGTGATATGATAGAATATTCAAAACGAAATCCCTTTTTAACCACAAATCCATAGTGTTGTGATAGGTGATGGAAAACTTTTGACCGGTAGTTTATATCATAGTACAGAATGTTTCTCTACTTCTCCTGTATAGGATATCCTGCAGAGAACTGGCCAGTATTCAATGATTTATTTCACTGCCGAGAGCTCACATGTTTGCCTAAATGTGAAGCATTTCCGAACGTAATTGCCATCGGAATACTATTTCCAATAACTTCAATAATAAGAATAGGAATTAATGTAAAGGAATAGATAAATTAATGAATGAAGTGTATTTATTGATACAGAGTTATACAAACTCACGTACACAAGATCCTTCGCACGAGCCTGTACGGCAGGCACAGTTTGCATTTTCAAAGAAAACAAAAAGAATAGTACTAATAATAAAATAGTAAAACAACAATAATTGTTATTATTACTACTATTACCATTAATTATTACAATTAAAATCTAATCTAACTTCATACTAAATTTCACAAAAATAATACAAATAAAACTAAAATAAATGTAAGATATGAAAAAACACAGTGAAACATATAATATATAAACAGTTCAATTCAATTCCTTATTAAAATTGCAATAATTAATCCAAATAATAAATGTAAATGTAAGACATAAAAAACATATACACACGCAATAAAAAACAAACAGAAAAAAACACACAATAAATACAAAAAGACCATTATCCCCTAATTACCTTATTCGCTCAGTTTTAATACTACTCATTGGAACAATAATAAATGACTCTTCTCCTTATTTCATTGGTCCTCGCAGTTGGTTCTGAGTGGTTGTTGTTTACGAATGTTCAAATACTTTTTATGCGAGATCGTGCGTATTTGCTTGGTTTCCGCACAAAACCAATCCGCGGAAAATCTAAAATTCCACATTCAGTATTCCCAACCTAACACACATAACAATTTCCCTCTTCTTACCGCGTAAGTGACATTGATTTTACTGCTTTAGGCTTTTAACATATTATTTTTAGAGACGATCAATATAGTAATAATTATAAATTGGAAACTTACCACTGCAATTTCACCTAAATTGCACTGTTAACTATTGTTTTTAAATATTTGCAAAAATTAAGTAAACTCTACAACTCCACTAAAGTTACTGCATTCGTGATGCAAGTAACATTAGGGAAGCCGTGAAAAAATCAACAAGATTCCAGACTCATCATAGACTGGGGGGAAAAAAAGACAGACGTATATCACGGCCTGCTGGAGTATAGTAAACACAGAAAACATTTTAAAGCAACAATGTTGAAGATAGATATTTTTGTTTTGCAAATTTGTCAACTACGTTTCGCTTTTTCAAACTTTTCCTCGAACATGAAAACTTCAACATACCGCTCTTGTAACGCATATTACTATTTTATGTCTAGACCAATCATCTTTCCATGGACTGGTCGAGTAATCAGATAATATAAAGGAAGCTACAGGTCTCTAAAGTGTATTCGAGAAAATTGTACATTTGATAGTAAAACAAACTCGTGACAACGTTTTTTTTTTATTCTAACTTAATATAAAATAAAAAGCGGTTTTATTGGTAGCCATGTCAATGCTAAATTAGGGAAGCGCATCATATATTTATTTACTTTTTATTTCGAGAATCCTTTTGCTACCTACCACCAGACACACCTAAGCCTGTTGGATATCCCGGTTATGATATATTTTTATTTAATCTTATTTCTTTATTTGTCCGCCAGAGGTTTCTAAGGTTAAAATTGATACTTTAACTTCTGAAACATGCACAGAATGAAAGGAGACTTCATGAATTTATTTATAAAAATAATAAATTACATGATGACTAAAATAGCAAAATTAAAATCGTTCTAACAGCTCCCATTTCTTGGATATATTTTCATTTTGTCGTAATAAATCACATAAACGGAGTTACAATACCGCAGAGCTATTGCCAGCGCTTCACATAACTCAAGACGGTTGACAATACTCACTTCAATCAATTAGGCCCTGCTGCCGGGTCTTCCACTGGTATTAAAATTAGTGGGATGAATAAATTCCCTAATTATTATATACTGCTAATAACACTAGAGAAGAAGTAGTCTATTATCAGGAAACATTTTATTGGTATTCAAATGTTTTATAATGTTATACAAACTAGCTATATCGTAAAAGTAGTAGTTTTTCTGATATGGACCATCAATGTTGGTTCAAAAGATACTTTATTCTTGAAAATGAGAACAAAATAAGAACATGGCAAAGAATTCTAGTTTGTTTCACTTCAACGATTTATCACTGTGTTTAGAAATGCGTAACATCTCATTTCACTTCGCTCAGCAACACAAGCATTTGATGAGGACGAGAGCAGACAGTTAAAATTGTCATATATTTTTCTCGTTTTAGGGCCGAGTTCTTTTGCGTGCCATAAATTTACGATACGAGACGCTGGACTTCCCTTCCTTCCGAAGGATGCGATGGTAAGGTTTTTGTCACACTTAAAAATTCATTCCCGCAGCTATGTCCGAACCAGCGACTCTCGAATTTAATGGTAAGTATGGTCTTTAGGATGCTTTTTTTTTTCTAATAAATAGTGAACTGAAAAATTAAAAGTTCAAAAATGTTATTTTTAGCCAATATATCTCTATATTCATTTTACCTGCCCCAATACAATTTCTTCAGAATTGTGTTTTTAATCAGCAAAGGAACTCTTCCTTGTCATGGCAAGTTTCCTATTCTACAGTCTCCAAACCAAAATAAAAGCAATAGGAAGAACAGTAAACTTAGCAGACAGTTTTAAACAAGGTTTGAACAAGACTCAACATCCAGAAGTTCTGTTTTCTGTTTTCTCTAAGGAACAGAAGTTTAACATTACGTTCGTTTTACACACTGAGGAATAGTTTAACAGTCTCAAGTTTACTGAAAACACTCGATAAATTTTAGTGCAATAAAACATGAAATAAATGTTTATTTCCGATTATTGATTTATTTATTTCTACTATTGAAAAAAAAATATTTTTTTTTTTTTAAATGTCTCCACATGCCTCTCTCAAAAACTCAGTGTCATGAACATGTTGGAATTCAAAGTAGGCCTATTACAACGTTTTTTCGATATACAGTAGGTCCGTTTAAGCTTACTTTAATTTCATCAAAAAATCCTTAGGACCATATTCATAGACATTCTTAGCACGGGCTTCCGGTGGATGATCAGCGAACTAACGTTTTTCGTATTCATAAACCAGTGTTAGCGATATGATATGAATCGTGTACAAGTAATCAGTCAATAGCCGGGGCTAGTTTAGCAGGCTCGTAGAGCGGGCTAGCGAAATGTCTATGCATAGTATCCTTAGACTCTAAGGGTGCTATTCATACACATTTCGCTAGCCCGGGCTACGAGCGTGCTAAACAGGATTCACATCATATCGCTGACACTGGTTTATGAATACGAAAAACGTTAGTTCGCTGATCATTCACCGAAAGCCCGTGCTAAGAATGTCTATGAATACGGCCCTAAAAATTTAATAACATGGCTACCAACAAAACATTATCTTCCGTCTTAATGGAAAAAGCAAATGATCTCGCGGCCAAATGTCCGGTCAGGCTTCCTTCAAATAAACCGAGACAAGTTATATTACAATTACTTCCACTACTCGATAAAATAGAACTGGAATCATGTCGAATTCGCATTCCAGAATTTCCATGTATTTTACATTAAAGTCACGAAATATGCTCATACTAGTTCTTATTCACAAAAACTAGAAATTCCTATTACGATTTTTAATTTACACTAAGATATGTATTCGGTTACAAATCCATACAACCATAACACTAATTTAATGTTGATGGCCGCTATCAAGTCCTTTTTGCTGCTGAAAATGAGCATACGGATTACTCACTTTTACAACAGTCAAACACTAGCAATAAGAGGATCACTGTTGCCAACATATCGCCCTAAAATCTCGCTAACTTTTCAACAAAAAGTAGCTAAATCTCTCCAAAGTTTGTGTAAAAAATCCCCAGAAATGTCTCTAAAAGGTAATAATAAATATCACTAAATAAAAATACGAAAAACATGCATATGAGGAGAAAAATATCATTTCATCGTCGTCACCCTCTTCTGCGGAGTCTGATTATGTTGTTGACGGCTGTGATATCGAGGTGGAAGGTGTAGGAACAGCTTATTGTGAATACACTGAACTTGAGCCAATCATTGACACTACACTTTCTGGCAAATTGTATCACCTTTTAAATTTTATATTAAAATATATTAAAACCAGCAAAAACTACAGTCATGATTAAATATATAATAGGATGCGAAACTGCGGTCAGCACCATCTGGCGGCAGGGGGCTCAAATAAGATGATCAGCGCCCAACGTCGTAGGTGGTGAACATTAGAACTACGCGTTGGGTACATTACCCAGAGTTCTGGAGCACGTACTGCCTTCCTGAGTGGACGTACTTAGACGAGTGTCTCATACACATCGCTATTGTGCCTCTCAAATATATAGTTCGTGTTATTGAGTGTTTCCTTGTGATCTTTAATTATTATCAGACTATACTGTTTCATTATACTAATATTATCGTGACTGTGCAACATTACAAGTGATTCCACCTACGTTTTGTTTACTTTATTCCGGACTTCCGTTTCGGCGGGACTACCCGCTTCCGCTCTACTTTTCGTCACAGAAAAAAGATTTAGTTTTCATTACAAGATTTAAACCGGTCACAACTGCTTCCAATATCAACATCCAATACTACGATGCCGTCTCCAGAGGACGACGATTTGCAACTGATACCACATGTTTCAGATAATGAAACCATCTTCACGATACAATCATCTAGTCTCAGAAACTTCTCGCGAACGTCAACGAAAAACAAAATGGACTCGAAAAAACTTCATTTAACTTCCCGAGACATCAGTAAAAACAACACTGACTGAAGGAAAAAACAACTCTGAACAGTCAACGAAAAAAGCAAAATTAACTCCTACTCAAGAACAAATTGCAAATTCAAATAGGCTACAATCCAAAACACTTCGCCAGAGTCAATTATTCACCCAGACATTAACCTAGAGAACAGCTTTGAACCTCTTGCGTCTCATATGGACACTGACATAACTTCACCTAATGATGAAAACCTACAGAATACAACTAATACCAACCAAAATACAAACAATCCCACTACTCATCTCAAACAAACAAGAATGCCACCAATCGTAGTTACAAACATTCCACCCGGCAATTTTTTCGCTAACAATAAAGCTTTTCCAGACTGAAAACCTTTAATTCTATTCACATGAACCAAGAGAAACCAAACTTTTACAAATTGTACTGAAGTGACTTCCAACTTTCATCGAATCAGATGTAATAAAAACTGAACTCGAACTTCTCAACTTCAATGTAGAACATGTCCGACAGATGACAGTACCTTGCAATGACACCGAAGGTGCACCCATGAGACGACCTATACCAATATGGGTTGTTACACAACAAAACACTGAACACTCGAGAACAATTTATCAATTACGGGACATTAACAATGACATCATTAAATCGAAAGATACAGAACAAGTCCTCATATAATTCAATGTCACAAATGTCAAGGATTTGGACATACCTCTCGTCGATGCAACTTACAACTTCGCTGCGTTTAATGCAGTCAAGAGCATTTATTCTCCGATTGCCCTATTAAGGGACCAGCTCACACACCCATATGTGCAAATTGTAATGGAGCACACACAGCTAGTTATGGACAATGTCCAGTCCAATTAGAACGAAAAAATGCTTTGCGAGAAAAATTACGCAACACTCAAAAGTTTCGTCTTGAAAACAATGGCGGCTCATACATATTTAATGACTAGTGCCAAAATTAGTGGTATATCCAAGATACCCTAAGGGGGAGGGTAACTCTTTTTCCTACTATTTCCTCCCTGGATCCGCCTATGGTCTAAACCAAAGACAAGAAATAAGCAATAATAATAATAATAATAATAATAATAATAATAATAATAATAATAATAATAATAATAATTAGAGACGAGAATTCCATGCAAATGCATGTTTTTATAGGAACATAGGACATAGCTCATACTTAGTACTTATCCATTTCATTACTTTCCGGTTCCAAATATGTGTACTTTTCCCGTGCATATTTGCATGTTTTCGACTTTTTAGGGATAAAAACATGCATAATGCATATTTAGGTAATTTTTAGCTTAATAATGCATATAATATACATTACATTCAGTTTAAATGCATGTTTTAATGGTTTTGTGTGGATACCTCAGTTTCTCGATTTTATAGTCCATATTTTAGCTTCAGGAATCAGGATTGAAGAAGAAAAAGAAAAAAATAAATAACAGAAAAATTAAATAAAATGTTAAGATTTTCTCAGTAAGGTGTTAGAGGACCTTTCCCTGGACGGAAGTCCACTTTTACAACACTTTACCGACGACCCTCTATACACTGCGTGTCATAAATTTATGAGGTTGGATATTTTGAGAATAGTAAGTAGAGAGGAAATATAGAGGGTTCAAGGAAACTGCCGACAAATAATTTAGGTCAAAAGCATCCTCTTTCAGGGAGGTTGTAAATTCTCTTCTTTTTCTAGTACTAGTAGCAATTTAGATTCTTCTAAAATTGGAATCATCGTTAAACTGTGTTTGCAGTGTGTGAATGTCGTAAGTTGTTAATGTGCTTGTTTATTCTGTTTGCGCGTGTTAATGTGGTTCTAATATGTTTCCAATTTAAAGATTCCAAAAGTGTACTCTTTGCACAGTAGATTACTGTAAAGGAAAAGATTTTATTAGGTCAGATGAGGATGTCGTATTTTGCGACTGTTGGAGTAAAGAGTAAAGCAATGCTGTTCTGTTTCTGAATATTTTATATGACAATTGTTCTTTGTAAAAAAATTACAAAACTTGTTTTAAATAATTATTAAATTACGATGTCCGTTTTTTAATAATATCTAGGTAACCGTAAGGTCTATTCTAATTTCAGATGAAATGTACTAAAAAATTTCAAGTCGACCAGCATGTCGCATTTGTTTCACATATTGCAAGAATGCAACAAAAGAAAGAATCTTCAAAGAATGTCATAGATCCCTCAGTTACGCCCTTGGGAAAGTGGATGTAGCGGCGAAAAACAAATTGGACAGGGTCATAAATGCTAACCCGGACTGCGGATTCTTTTGTTCAGTGAAGAAAGTTATTTGTGGCGAAAACTTGAATGAAGAATTTGACCTGACACTGTCACAAATATGTTCATTCAAGTTTAAACCCGTAACTTCTTGCAATATAGGGAGGTCATTCTCTGCCTACAAATACATATTGACTGACAAGTACAGGAACCTCACAGAAACCAATTTAAAAATGTTGTTAGGTTTTTAACTGTGCAAAAAAAGTGAAGTGAAATAAGACATTTTGAAACAAAAATAAAAGTGCATATTTTAATGTATTTTTCGCTTGATCATGCATATTTCATTATTTGATAGTGCATGAATGCATGCATATTTTGGGATTTTATAGTGAATGAAATTCTCGTCTCTAATAATAATAATAATAATAATAATAATAATAATAATAATAATAATAATAATAATAATAATAATAATAATAATAATAATCACAATAATCACTCACCAAAATTTATACAACTGGAGCACTTGAGCACTTTTGTTGACCAGGTTAATATGCGCGATAGATAAAACCCATTCGCCGATTCTTCTGACTTGAAAATAAATCCATCACTTTTTTGTTGAAATTGTCTATTTTGCAAACAAAACTCCTCAGATTCATCGTGCCCTCTTAGTGCTAAATCTAGTGCCCCACAAAATCGTATACAATTTATTATTAAATTTAACGCAAATCTGTTTTTATCAACTTACTCATTGTGTTTTGCAATAGCGAGTCTGTAGTGTGAATTTAACTGATTTTCAGTGTTCGCTTTACCCAGCAGCATAGACAAACTGAAGACGTTATTCATATTAACCTTTGACTTATGATGTGTTTTCATTTTACCCCATAAGTGTACTAAATCTGTCACACCCACTTTTGACCAACTAAGTTCACCTCCGAACAGAACACACGGGAAACAGAAGAACGCATTTTTCACATCACATCCACACAACCAGTTGTTTTTTAAATAAATATCTGGGTTGAATATGCGAGATCTGTTAACTTGCACTTTGCTGCTTTTGATGAATATTTAAGTACGGTGTTGGTCTGCCTAATTCTTTAACACGAAGTTTGTTTTCATTTATGTTAATGTTGAAAACGGAGATTTCAATAAAGCGCCAACCGAGTTCATTTTTTCACAGTACACAACACGATAACACGACCACTATTACGATGACAACCTCACGACTTAACACGTTCACACTACACTTGGTACTGTTGGTGGAAATAATAAAATGAAAACTTTCTCAAGTTTTCAAGAAACCAGGAGAGATTTTATTATCTTATTGTTGCAGTCTTCGCTCTAAGAAACTTGTTCCGACAAAGCGGAAGGACAGACAGAGCGCGAGGTAGTAAGGGATTGGCGTAGTAAATGGGGATGTATACAGTTTTACAAGCATTTCAAAAGCCAGCGGCAATTTGTGCCGGGCACATTTTAGATCATGCTTTAGATGCTGAAAAGGACGAGCGAACATGAAGATTGCGCGCACATCCCATTATATTTCTTATGGGATGTAGTGCCTGGCACAGATCCATCCTCCAAACACTGGTTACAACGTGTTTCGCTGCAAAGATCATATTGTCGGTAGAGTTTGTGTAAGCGTAACTTGTTTCTCTCAGGTTTTGAGCGGAAAATATGAATTCTCCTTTTCCTTCTGTATTCTGGTAGTGCCATGGCACAACGGCACTACCTCTAAAGCCGCCCCTGCTTGAAAATCAAACTCAACAACCGGCTTGGACTTCCTCTGATTTTCCACAGCTTTCGCAACCAGCGCAGCCGCAGGCTTTTGAAACAACATTTCGTCTTTCTACAAACACCACTCTTCCTCCCGACTCTCCTGCTGAATCTTTTAAAGACATCCTACACCTGCTTCGTTCCTTTAATATTTTTAATTGCCTTCGAATCATCCGATCCACTCTTCATAAAATACAGGCAACCTCCGATCCTTTGTCTAAACTAATAACGTTCATAGAAGGTATAACAAATCTAATTACCAACACAAATGAACATCCCTAGATCATCAGTATTATGTCGTAACCTCAAAGTCTTAAATTTTAATGCAAACGGCATAATTCGCCAGACATTCGAACTGCAAACACTACTCCACAATTACAACGTGGACTTGGCCTGTATTACAGGAACTCATCTCAAACCCTCAACTAAGCTCCGAATCGGAAACTACAATATCATACGAACAGACAGAGATCAACGGTCAGGTGGTGGTACTGCCATCCTCATCAATCGCACAATTCCGCACAGAGTAGCGACGCTGCCCATATTTCAAACACTTGAGGCCACTGGTGTGTTCATATTACTCGATAACACTGAAACTCTGATTGCTTCCGTATACTACCCGCCCTATGGCCACATAAATGAAAACGACATTATATCACTGATAACTCACCATCAACATCTTATAATCTGCGGTGATCTAAATGCGAAACATTGAGCCTGGAACTCAAGGATTACTACGCTAAAAGGAGAATTTCTACTACAACATTCCACACAATTCCACTACGCCATCAATGGACCACGACAACCTACAAGATATCCATGAATTCCAGCCCAAGAACCTGACGTGCTAGACATTTGTCTCCACAAAACAAAACACATGCCACTTGAACAATTCTGTAACAACGCCCTAGATTCTGATCATATTCCGGTTTTACTTACTTTCATGGTACCGCTACTGTTGCACTCATCTCACAAACAAGCATCACGAGTCACTAACTGGAATGAATACACCAAACGGCTACACAACGCACTACCAGGAAATATCCCAAAATTAACACCTGACGACATAGATATGGCAATACATTTGTTCTCTACAACTATAACAAATGCATTTTTAGAAGTCTCATCTACATCAACTCCAGTAAGAACAAATGACACCCCGAATCAAGAATTAGAATTTTTATTAAAGGCCAAAACAAAAGCTCGGAAACGATGGTAACAATATTGAGATCCACAAGCGAAAACTGCATTTTACAGATACCAACGAAGAATACGTAGGAAATTTCAAATGTATAAAGAAAAACATTTTGAAGACACTGTACAACAGTTACAACCAACGTCCAGACATTTCTGGTCCTTCACAAAACGTATATTAGGTAAAATCAAGCCTTCAACAAAAACCCCCATCCAGGAGTCCACAAATAATTTCATCTATGATCCCCAACGGAAACTCAACGTGCTTGCTAAATCCTTCGAAAAAAGATTTTGTCCACGTTCCCTCCCATCAATTCCCCACTTCTCAACAAGAATACATCAACAAGTACAAGAAACACTACATCGACCTACAAGGGATACTATTCCATATGCTCATCCTCAAGAAATCAAAACTGCTATCAATAAACTACATCTAAACAAGACATCAGGTCCAGACAGAATCTCTCCAGATATATTTCAAATATTCATATGTATGAGGTCTCGCCCACCTCATTGAATATTACACGACTAATATGAATTAGTCTATTGTATTATTACTATTAAATACGAGAAGAATTCATACCGGCACCCAGGACTTCTCAGCTCTTCGCGCTGAGCGCTCTCACCAACTGAGCCATGCGGGAACACGATCCACGGCGCCGGCCGAACCCCTCTCGTAATGTATTTTACGGCCTTACTGCCTGCACTTGAGACGATACACCGTCATATATGCAGGAGCGCATATTTTAAATGGCTTTGTGTCCATATTCAACATCAGTTTCATGACAACTGCTAACGGTTTAATACATCAAATATTCATATGTATGAGGTCTCGCTCACCTCATTGAATATTACACGACTAATATGAATTAGTCTATTGTATTATTACTATTAAATACGAGAAAAATTCGTACCGGCACCGGGAATCGAACCTAGGACGTCTCAGCTCTGCGCGCTGAGCGCTCTCACCAACTGAGCCATGCCGGGACACGATCCACGGCGCCGGCCGAACCCCTCTCGTAGTGTTTTTTTACGGCCTTACTGCCTGCACTTGAGACGATACACGTCATATATGCAGGAGCGCATATTTTAAATGGCTTTGTGGCCATATTCAACATCAGTTTCATGACAACTGCTAACGGTTTAATACATCAAATATTCATATGTATGAGGTCTCGCCCACCTCATTGAATATTACACAGACTAATATGAATTAGTCTATTGTATTATTACCGGTGTCCCCGCATGGCTCAGTTGGTAAGAGCGCTCAGCGCGCAGAGCTGAGAGGTCCTGGGTTCGATTCCCGGTGCCGGTACGAATTTTTCTCGTATTTAATAGTAATAACTCTCCAGATATGTTGAAGCATTTACCTAAACGAGCCATTACTCATCTAACAAAAATATACAACTCCTGTCTACAACACAAAAATTTCCCTCCAGCATGGAAAGTGGCGCACATAATAGCCATACCGAAACCAGGAAAAGATCTAACTGTACCAACAAACTACAGACTGATTACTCTTTTGGATTTTCTTGGAAAAATTTATGAACGACTGATACTAGCACGAATTTAGAGATATTTAAACAACCCTCACAATCTCCATCATGCACAATTCGGATTTAAGCCTCATCATAGTACCAGAGAAGCACTTCACAGACTCACTTCACATATCCAAAATGGTTTCCAGCGTAAACAGCACACGATAGCAGCATTTCTGGACACAGAACAAGCCTTTGACACTGTATGGCACGACGGTTTGTTATACAAACTCGATAGCATACATATCCCGTCCCCCTACATCAAATTCATTCACAGTTATCTACATAACAGAACCTTTCAGGTACGGGATGGACCACTTATTTCAAATCTTCACCCCATCAAAGCAGGAGTGCCTCAGGGTGCAGTTTTAAGTCCCTCGCTATTGTCAAAGATATACCTACACATCCCAAGTGTCAGCAAATACTATAAGCAGATGATACTGTCATCTACTCATAGCACGTCAACCTTCACTTTGGATGTCTCCAACTACAGGAAGCTCTGGATTCTATCACTCAATGGTCAACAAAGTGGCGCCTCAAAATAAATGGAAGCAAATCACAGGCTGTAGTTTTTACAAAACGCTTCCCCCATCGAATTGACTCTCTTTCCATTCAAGAACAAGATATTCCATTTGTCACAACAACGAAGTACCTTGGAGTATTTTTGGACAAACGACTTACATACCGACAACATATCACTTCCGTCCGCGACAGAGCCTTCCAGAGATTCATGGCGCTTTACCCGGTATTCAAGACCTTCACTTCACTCAAGATCAAGACTCTACTATATACTACTCTACTCCGTTCATACATGATGTACTGTTGCGAGATATGGTCCCAAGCACATTCGCGTCACCTTCAACGCCTAGATGGACTCCAAAGGGCAATCTGCAGAACAATAACAGAAGCGGATTACCGCATTCGCAACACCCAACTATTCGAAATACTAGGTATAATGAAATTCACAGACCGTATCAAGCTGATCCGCCAAAATTTCCTATCCTCACTACTTACTCATCCTAATCCATTGCTGAATACTCAAATCATCTAGCTCAATAGCAATATCCATCCCTAATGATTTTCTCAAACACTTTCCTTACACCTTAATATCAAACCAACACTGTCCATCTGACTTGTCTACTGCTTTGGTAAGCAACAATAATCATTATCCAACTAACCATATGCCACCCTTCAGATTCTTTATAAGACAAGGGTCCTAAGTAAAGGACATGGTACTTAATCAACCACTGCTCATTTAGATAAAGAAAACCAGAGTTCTCTATTTATCTGTTCGAGATATTATTCGAGGAGACAAGATGGCACACAGAAACTTGCTAATAAGTGAACATAAAGTGATACTACGTGTATAAGCAGTGTATGTGAAACAGTGATGTTTATGGACGTTGTTAAAATAGTGTTGTTGAATGTATTGCAAAGTAATAGTAATATAATAAATTGAACTATCTAAGTAGTTCTTGCAGACTTTTCCATTGCGCTGTACAATAAATACCCAAAGAATACAATCCCAATTATCTAACCTTTTGCTTTATTTTTTGTCTCTGTCTGGTTGTATTTTAATTGGGTAGTGTAAAATAGATCGTCTCTTTTATCCTGTTGGCTCCGGTAAGACTTTTCAGTAGAAGATGCTGTGAGGAATAAAAATGTGTTTTATTTTAAATTGGGTTAGTTTTGAATATCGATGAGGGTGGGAGGGAATACGTTGTGCACAGTTTAATATTTTCGTCACCAGGTGCGCTGCTAAATGCATGGAGAAATTAGTTACTCTTTTCGCTACTTGGTGCGCTGCTAGATGTAATAACGCCCCTCCGCTACAGATGGCAGAAAGTTCAATTTATACAACAGCGCCTCTAGTATGTGTTACGGGAAACTCAGTAAGTTTCGCATCCATGCTACAATCTTATTTGGTTCACACGAACTGTCGGCACTCAATTGCCTATCGCTAAATATGGCACCACCGAAGAGTAGAGATGGCCGATATTTCACAAACCGATATTTGTCACAGGTATTTTTTTGTCACAGATAAACCTGTGACTGATGACGCGAAATATCTGTGACAAAATATCGCTATCGAAATCTGCTCCGTATTCAGTAGTCTGTGACTGAAATAGGCTATCACTAGTGATCGATTCAGTACTCTTATCTCTTAGGAACAGGGAGTCTGTGACGTTCTCACAACTTTCTCCTCTACGTCGTGGGTTTGCGCATGCGCATGATACAGTAACAGCAATCGGGCGGTGACATTTGATTATTTTTTCGTGATATTTTGTTCAATATTATTTTTTGCAAAGTGATGATTTGTTGCAAAGTTATTAGCGGAATTATAATGATATAATCATCAGTTTGATATTTTTGTTTTCACAGTTAGTCTGTAGCCTATATATGTTTTATAAATATTTTATGTATTCCCCGAGATCTTTACATTTTCATATAATTGTGAATTTATATTAACTTATATGTATTTTCCACTCAATTTTTACGCAGTAGCAACATTTTTTCAGCTATACTTTTAATTACAAACAGAATAGTTAAAGGAGCCTACAACATTATTTTAATAATGTCACTGAACGTTATGCTCTTTCGAACTTTCGAAGCATTTCTCAGAAACCGACAACAGTACCTATAGTATTAACCCATTAACGCCCAAATTATTTTATTTAAAAAAAAACGAAAATAATATAACTATTCCATAAATTTTATCCATAAGATGCCAAGAATATGTTTTGTTTATTTTTTCGTGCACCAAGTAGCTGAAAATCACCCGGTCTATAAATAGACCGTTGGGCACTTATGATATCTGCGTATTCATTTGCAATAAAGTAAATATATTTTTTTGTGTATTTAATGTAGTATAACCAGAAACATTTACACCAATATAAATAAATTTATTTATGACAGTTTTAGTATTTAATGCAACAATACAATGCTGCAGCTATAATGAAACACATTTATTTAGTAATATCTGTCTTTGCCGAGTGTGGTAAGGCTCAAAGCATCTTTGACAGAGAGTTTCATCACACTTCTTGCGGAATTTTACTGGTCTGTATTTACACCATTCCATCCGGCAGTGTTTCTGAGAGGGTCGTTTTGCCATGAAATGACCTCTACTATCTATCCTCATACCAAATTTCACTCCTCGAGGTGATGAAATAGGGCGCTCCATTCTCTTGCAGTTCGAAAACATCTAGAGATATTGAACACCCAAGCATCGTCGGAAGTCAAGTAGGTCCAGGGAGTCTCGTCCATGTATTTCTCTGTAGACAATCCAACCATTTACTATAGCCATAACCAGCATTCTGACAAAGAGATCTCAGTAACACTTTTTTCCATGGATTGAAGTGGCATATTTCCCTTCTAACCAATCATGATGGTCCACTCCACCCATGTACTTACCGTATTTCTTTATGACCTGTGAAGTAACGGTTAGCGCATGTGGCCACGAAACCAGGTGGCCCGGGTTCGATTCCGGTCGGGGCAAGTTACCTGGTTGAGATTTTTCCGGAGTTTTCTCTCAACCCAATATAAGCAAATGCTGGGTAACTTCCGGTGCTGGACCCCGGACTCATTTCACTGGTATTATTATCTTCATCTCATACAGACGCTAAATAACCTAAGATGTTGATAAAGCGTCATAAAATAACCTACTAAAAAATACGACCTGTGGTTGCTGCACACTTATATTCTGTCTTACATTTCTGTCCCACCTGCTTGCAGAAGCCCCTACATCACAGTTTGATCCTACAGGTACACATCTGTTGTCATCCCACTTCACAAACAGAATTTCACTATTAGTGTCAAATGTATAATCGTAGGACTCTCGTACTGCATTCTGTAGTAATTTCGTATCCTGAAGAGTAAAGCCATCCATTCTGTTTTCTCTCACAGTTTCTGTAACCCGGAAACCAAGTTCCTGTAGGTGGAGCAAAAGGTCTCTACTTCTAAAAAAATTATCAAATTATGTGTCGCGAGCATGAGGATGTACAATGCAATCGAGCACATTCAGCACAACTTTGCTGCCTAAGACAAAGTCGTGCCTATTACTGACGTCATTTCAGCTGTGTCCTTACCAGAGATTTTTTACACAGGGAATAGAAAACCTCAATGTGATGGCCACAGGAGAAATTAGTCAAAATTGATACCATCTGACATAATATTACGAAAGAAAATGAAGCAATATATCGTAAAAAAGTAAATCCTTGGCGCTACAGCCCATGAAGGGCCAAGACCGACCATCCGGCTGCTGACCTCACGTCCACATGCCGAAGCAGAGGTGGACGATCATCCAATCAGAATGGAAGTATCGTGCGGTTAGCACGATGATCCTCCCAGCCGTTATAGCTGGTTTACGAAACCAGATTTTCGCTACCTATCGTAGCTCCTTAAGTGCATCACGATGCTGAGTGGGCACCGGTCCCATACACTGGCCGAAATTTCATGACAAAATTTCTTCCCCATGAGGACTCGAACCAGCGTGCATTCCGTAACGCGAGTCCTAGACAGGATGCCTTAGACCACGACGCCACAGCACGGGACAGCAATATATCGTACCATTACAATATTGAATTTTTTCCTGTTTACTGTTATAATATGTTGGTGAAAATAGGATGCATGGTTTTCTTTATTGGTCGAGAAGTATTATTGCATATTTTGTAGACCCTGTACTTAGAAGTTAAAAGGAATATATCCATTATGTATACACTGCAGACGTACACCGTATCACATTTATTTCCAATTTAGGGCATACAATAACACGTTCTGGGGATCGAATAGATGCTGATCATCTTTCAGATGCTAATCTACTTGCAATAGCACAGTACTACTGCCGACAGTCACTTGCTAATATCAAATGTTACGGTACAGATTGCAATGACACACCTTTCTCCACTGTTATTTTCACGTGATATCATAAGTGCCCAGCGGTCTATTTATAGACCGCAGCCGTTTCAGTTCATATTGCTCCAATCAGTTTACATAAATCTGTGTTTTTCTTGTGCAATGCAATAGTAGTAACCTTGACACTACTAAACCACAAATCAATAACAATATCGAGACATTATAATACGGAAGATTAATTATATTCTGTACACAGTGTGACATCATTTTATGCCTAACTAATTCGAACTAAGATACCTTAATGAATTCTTATTTTTGAAGGAGGATAAAATGTTGGCAAGTTTAGTTAACATCCTACATGATATATTTATGATGATCATTAATATTGAATCAATGGGGCGCCAATAAAAAAAATCTAATGTAGTCGAGTGGTCAAGGGTCTATAAATAAATAGACCACTGGGCGTTAATGGGTTAAAACCGAACGAGACAAAACTGGCTAATATGGTGGGCAACTTATTTGACTAAACTAACCTTGAGGTAGTTTTCTTCGTATTCCCCTTATACACTTTGCATATACGAATCTGTGACAGGTCAGGTTTGGTTAGTTTAAGATTTTATTATGCCTAGACATATATGGTCAACAACTAAACTAGCGTTGAGGTAGTTCTCTTCGTACTCCGCGCATACACCTTGCATATACGAATCTGTGACAGTTTAGGTTTGGTTAGTTTAGGCTTTCCTATGCCTTGCATATACGATCAACTGCATCTCCACAAAAAAATCAAATTCAACGATTTTCACATCCGATATCACCGAAACTATCTCAGCGCTAGTTTAACCCGATCAACTGCATCCATCTCCACAAAAAAAAAAATCCTTATAAATGCAATTATTTTCACGTCCGAAATTGCCAAAACTACTTCAGCGCTAGTTTCACCATCTTATTATAAATGATGTGATTAGATAGGTAGGTAGATAGGTATACAGACAGACAGAGACAGACAGAGATAGACAGACAGACAGAGACAGACAGAGATAGACAGACAGACAGAGACAGACAGAGATAGACAGACAGACAGACAGAGACAGACAGAGATAGACAGACAGAGACAGACAGAGATAGACAGACAGACAGAGACAGACAGAGATAGACAGACAGACAGAGACAGACAGAGATAGACAGACAGACAGAGATAGACAGACAGACAGAGACAGACAGACAGACAGAGATAGACAGACAGACAGACAGACAGACAGAGACAGACAGAGATACAGACAGACAGAGACAGAGATAGACAGACAGACAGAGACAGACAGAGACAGACAGAGATAGACAGACAGACACAGACAGACATAGATAGAGATAGATAAGATAGATTAGATAGATTAGATAGATAAGACAGACAGACAGACAGACAGACAGACAGACAGATAGATAGATAGATAGATAGATAGATAGATAGATAGATAGATAGATAGATAGATAGATAGATAGATAGATAGATAGATAGATAGATAGATAGATAGATAGATAGATAGATAGATAGATAGATAGATAGATAGATAGATAGATAGATAGATAGATAGATAGATAGATAGATAGATTTATTCGTTTCATAATATTCTTACATTTGCTTTATAGCATAGAATAAAGAACATGTCCAATTCTTACGTTTAACAATAAAATGCAATACATATAAAATGCAAATATGAAATATGTACAGAATTAATACCTTAATAACAATATTTTATGCAATGTAATATGTTTACCATTATTATATTTTTTAGTTTTACTTTAAATAATGCAGGGTTTTGGCTATGATTCTTAATGTCTTCAGGAAGACTATTGAACATTTGTATCGCCATGTAACGTACTCCCCTTTGAAAGCATGATAAATTTGATGATGGCGTATGAAAATCATTCCTTCTGCTGGTATTTATACTATGTATGGCTGAGTTCCGAGTATGGCTTCCGATATCACCGAAACTACCTCAGCGCTAGTTTAATCCGAACAATTGCATCTCCACAAAAAATTCCTTAGAAATGCAACGATTTTCACGTCCGAAATCGCCAAAACTACTTCAGCGCTAGTTTCACCATCTTATTATAAATGATGTAGTGATTACACGATTTAAATAATACCAATGATTACCAGTACTACTTTATCTTTTGTAAAATCCTATCTGAACAACTGGTTTGTTTCGTAATTATTTTCCAATGTTTTTCCGAATACTTATGTTTCGTTAATTTTTATTGTATGATTGAATATTATAATCAGGGAAAGGGATTTGGAGTATTATAAAGAATGGTGAAACGTAGTATAGATATTCGTAGCTCAGTGACTGTCAAGCGAGCTGCGTCACAGAGCATGCACGAGTACAATCCACTTCATACAAACTTACACGCAACGTGCTGTAAACGTATTTCAGAATAAACAATTGTTATAGTTTAATGACATATAGTGGCCTACATACATAATCTGCATTTCATTTTGAACGACATGTGTTTTTCTTGGCAACGCATAAGACATCAATAAATAACATTACAAATATACATAATTAAATATCAATCTCTGCGTCCTCGCGTGTCAGTGGAAATGTTGATGGCTGATAGACAGTTGTCTTCTGTATGGAACTCGCCTCTGAATATGTATGTTTTTCTGTCAGGAGCGGTTAAATTAAAGCCTTTATTTACAATATTATGAAATATAATAATATGTATACATCGTATACTACAGTATTTACAATATATACAATATTTACAACATAGCCTTTTACAGTATCATTAAATGTTGATCAAAATGTAGAACCAAACGAAATGGCATTTTCAATTAATGCTGTGTTTTGTTGATGAAACAATTATTCCTGCTGTGCCTTATTATAATAAATTGTAAATATAATTTCCAAATTTTCAAAATACAACTTTGCTCTGTTGCAAGGAAGGAAATTTTTTAACATGGAAAAACTCCGCTCTACATCTGCAGAGACAATTGGAGAGAACTTGAAACAAGATACGTCAATTAAATTCACATGTTGAATGACGTCATTGGGACACGTCTTTGTTAGTACATCTGAAATCCGACTAAGAATACTATACCTATCATTTTAATCAAACTATGTTCATTTTTTCACCAACACGTTTTCCTACTTCACATTCTACTGCACTCAGTTTATTTACAATAGTCCTCATAATATTTATTTGCTCAACTAGTTCTACTCCTAACTTTTCTAACTAAATAATGGCATTCGGTAAATATAAAAAATTGACTTAATATCCATGACTTCTTTTTAGATTGTTCTATCATTTAGCAGTTCCTGGCGTATTTGAATCGCAGCCGCGTCATCGGGAATTGTTTCCTGAATTTTCATACTCGATCTGGAGCTTTTACAAATATAGTCTTTCAATTTTGTATTGTTGGTTGGTTTCACTTTCGGCATTGTACCTGCACTTCACTACTCTGAACTGCAAACCTGCATGTTGACGTTCTTATGCGACAACTGTCCCGTTCACCTGTTGTTGACGTGCAGAGATCTGCGAGTATGCCATGGAGGGGAGGACTTGGCATAAAGGGTTGTAAACAAATGGCTGTGTAGATGCCAATACTAGCTTTTACTACTCCAAATTCTGTTCCCTAATTATAATGTTAATGCACGACTTAAAATAATTATCCATTATATTATATATAATAAAAAGGATCAATTTTTAAACCGATTAGGATAATCACATCACCTCAATTTCTCCATATCCAACAGTATACTGTCCACACCTGTGGAGTAACGATTAGCGCGTCTGGCCGCGAAACCAGGTGGCCCGGGTTCGATTCCCGGTCGGGGTAAGTTGCCTGGTTGAGGTTTTTTCCGGGGTTTTCCCTCAACCCAATATGAGCAAATGTTGGGTAACTTTCGGTGCTGGATCCCGGACTCATTTCACCGGCATTATCACCTTCATCTCATTCAGACGCTAAATAACCTAAGCTGTTGATAACGCGTCGTAAAATAACCTACTAAAATAAAAAACAGTATACTGTGTGTTATTCGAAAGCATAATGGTAGCGTTCAGGCCTCTTATTCATGAAGTCCTGCGTTTGACTACAACCTCGTGCTTTTTATGTCCTTTTTTGTTCTGTTTTTGAGAGAGACAAACTAGACATAATGGCTCCTTTATCTTTTATGATTATTTTAGTAATTAACATCAGGTTCATTAATATATTATGCCATGACTTTATCATTATCATTATGATATTGTGGCTGCAAATGGAAAGAAAAAAGATTTTATTCTCAATAAAATATCTTTCGTGGCATAAACATAACAAATTTACTGGCGTCGGCCTTAAAACATTCAAACAATTAATCGTTCAAAAAACAAAACAAAAGGCCACAATTCAATATTTAGTCTATCTTCCTCTTATCTCGATCATCTTGCTGTCGAGTGGGCATGGAATTGACTAGTCTTTGCAAATAGCGACTGTTCTTAAACACGATATTCCAGGCATTCTGAACATACACACATATATGTTCTGTCCAAGGGCAGGTCTTTCATTGCAAACCCAGCAATCTCCAATCTTTCCTATTTTCTGCCTTCCTCTTAGTCTCCGCATATGATCCACATATCCTAATGTCGTCTATTATTCTTTTCAACCAGAGACCCAACCAATTCCTTTCTCTCTTTCTAATCAGTTTCAGCATCATTCCTTCTTCACTCACTTTTTCAAACACAATTTTATTTCTTATTCTGTCTGTCCACTTTACACGCACCGTTCTTCTCCACATCCACATTTCAAATGCTTCAATTCGTTTCTTTTCATTTCGTCGTAATGTCCATGTTCTTTCCCCATACAATGCCACACTCCACACAAAGCACTTCACTAGTCTCTTCCTTAATTCTTTTTCCAGAGGTCTGCAGAAGATCCTTCTTCTTCTATTAAAAACTTCCTTTGTTCATGTTTGCAGTTTTCTTGGGAAGGATAGGCCTAAATGCGGTAACATCCCGTTGCTATCCGCACACCACTATCTCTTTCGCATTTTATTAAATTCCAGGGGGCCCAAGCGTGGAGATGAGGAGAGTGGATTTGACTAATTGGGCCCTCCGGACTTCACCGAAAGTCACGGCAAGGGTTAAATATTAATTCTATCAGGATGTTTGGCCCGGTCAGAGACCGGGAAATCTCAATTAGCCTTTGTCCCCCGCATCCTGGACTAGCTTCTACGAATCATCAGAAAATCTTACAGTGTGATTGGGCCAATTTTTCCGAAAATGTTGCCACACTTTTGCTCTCGTAGCTCAGCGGACGAACGTCGGAATTTAGATGTCAACGTCTCAGGTTCAATTCCTCGTTATTCCTTTTCATTTTATTGTGGTTCAAGATAGTATAATGTAATAATACAAAAAGAAAAACTAATACCAGTATTATGCAACTGGATTTTTCCAAACCTAATATTAAATTTATGTTATTTATATCGCTAAAGAACGATTACAATATAAATAACTTGAATATTATTTATACAGTATCACTAAAGAACGATAACAGAATATCGGTTTGTTTAATTAATATATTGCGAAAGAACAATAACAATATAAATAACTTGAATATTATTTTATAATGCTAATGAAGGAAAACAGAATATAAATGATAACTTGAATATTATTTAAATCGCTAAAGAACGATAACAATATAAAAAAACGTGAATATTATTCATATCAGAATTTCACAGATTTATTACATATGTATTTAAGAAATTGTAGAAGAATAGTAATTAGTAACAGTGTTCTATTTATTCTTCTTGGAGCCAAATTCGTAACTTTTAAAAGTGTGGTTACTATGTTGAAGTGTATGTGTTGTAACGGATGCTTGATTTGTTATGTATGTGAGTCAGTTATGGAATGCTTGATGTCGTCGCAATGTCGTAATTATAGTTTGATTGTGTTTGTGTGACTATTGTGTATTAATTTATGATGTATGGTACGGAAAGCTGCATATTTGTGTTATAGAAGTGTTACGTATGTGTGTTGTTAATGTTTTTGTATGTTTCAAATTGATACCTGATATTTGTTTTGCAATCGCAATGCCTAATTTACGGATTGTTTATGTTTTGTTTACATCGCATAAGCTAATTTAATTTTCTTTTCCATTTCTCTTTATGCTTATCTTTTTTGTGTATAAAACTATAGCCCTAACATACATATGTAAAATAGGGCTAACCCCCCATTGGAGATACTATAATAATTATTATTCATATCGTTATAATACGATAACAGAATACAAATGATGACCTGAATTTTATTCATATCTCTAAAGAACGATAACAAAATATAAATAACGTGATATCCATAAAGAACGATAACAGGATATAAATGATAATTTGAATATCATTTACATCGCTAAAGAACGATTAAAAAATAAAACGAAAACTTGAAGAAGGCCCAAACGTACGACCTTTGAATCATTAAACAAGCACAATACCGCTGGTCTACGAGGCGCAGATATGGAACACTTTCATAGTTCCGGAACTGCTTGTACAATAGGGATGGGCGAAAAATAACGTAGCAGTTACTTTGTAACAGTTACTTAATTGTAACGGTTACAAAAATAACTTGGACACGAAATAACTAGTTACTCGCTGTTACACTGTTACTTTCGTCTGGATTTATAACTTCTGCAAAAGAAACTAGTTAAAATAACGTCATTACGTAGTATTCAACCGGTCCACGAGATAGCGCGGCATTACTAATGTGTTTCTCCATCTGGTTGCAAAAATATCAACTAAGTCCGTTTCCCTAAAGCACAGCACTCAGAGCACGGTTTTGATCAGAGCCGAAAATGTGATATTTCACAATGTTACTGTTATTAAATCTGTAAGAAAATGTATTAAAAAGGGCTATTCTCTTAATAAAATATTTCCACCAGAAGTGGAATGTGTATATGCAAGCTAAACCATCACAAAAGTTAGTCATGATGAATAAATCAATCTAGTTTGTTATATATCATAAGCTATTCATGTCCTTCGTAATAATATAAAGTTTTCAAATACTTAAAATAAACTATTATTGCGTGATTTGTCGCATTAGGGGCTACTAATTTCATAGGTGGATCTAGCCTTTCAATATCGTGGGGGGGGGGAGAAAATTGGAGCTTGTTTATATAGGTACCGATAAAACTACTTTAAATAATTTCTTAGACTTTGTCTACACTTCTATAAAGTCGTCATATCTTATCCTTTTACAATGCTTTCATGGGCGTAAGCAATTGGGTAGGTCAGGGAGAGGCTTTGGCTTCCTAAATCTCAAAAGAAATTTTAAAAAATATATATTAGCACTGAATAAATACAAAAAGTAAACTGATAACAAGGTACATTTTAGAAAACGTGTCTAATATTAAAATGAAACTATGCGACACAAATCCATACTATTCAGTTACTATCCCCCCCCCCCACCGCTCTGAAGTCACCAACATTGTACCACAGCCAGGGATGTGCTGAAGGGCACTCGCAAAGGCTCGCGCAAGCCCTTTGTTAAATATTTATATTGGTTCCAAGATCTTTGTTAAAATAACTCGCAAGAAAAATCAATCAAACGCATTTTTCTAATTTAGGTAATGAGCTATTATTCTGCATTCTGCTAAAGCGATCGATTGAAAATACAGAAATTTAGTGGCTTTTGCACTGCTTCTTGGAGACTCTCTACAGCTTATTATTATTTCCGACATTTCGTGGATAATTTAATAGGAAAAAATTGCCCTCTTGTCATTCACTACAGCCAAAGCCAAAATAAATCACTAATTACATCACCATTAGCAATGCGGAAGCTGTAAGAGACTTCAGTGTAATGAATGACATTGTCACTTGTGAAAGAAGTAGCTTACAATCTCCCACTTGTCCAGTTTAATGACAATTAAACTATCGGCAAATCTATGAAATAAGGGACAGGTTCCAGTTCGTGCTATTCTGTTTGAGAAATCATCGCATCGGTGGAGCTATTTTGAAGAACAAGAGTTGTTTATTATTTTTATTATTTTGTTCGCGATCCCCCATTAATAGCTGTGCGGATACTAAGGTGGCCACGGACCTCTGGTTGAAAATCACTGACCTACGCTATATGCGTATTTATTATAATAAATAAATTCATAATATATATAATATTTGAGGTATAATATGATTCATGATTGTGTTTGTTAAATAACAGTCGGTTCTGTGGCGTATTGATGATGATGATGATTATTATTATTATTATTATTTTTTCGCGATCCCCCATTAATAGCTGTGCGGATACTCGGGTGGCCGCGGACCTCCGATTGAAAATCACTGATCTAAGCTATATGCGTATTTATTATAATAAATAAATTCATAATAAGAATAATATTTTAGGTATAATATGATTCATGATTGTGTTTGTTAAATAACAGTCGGTTCTGTGGCGTATTGATGATGATGATGATTATTATTATTATTATTTTGTTCGCGATCCCCCATTAATAGCTGTGCGGATACTCAGGTGGCCGCGGACCTCTGGTTGGAAATCACTGATCTACGCTATATGCGTATTTTTTATAATAAATAAATTCATAATGTACATAATATTTTAGGTATAATATGATTCATGATTGTGTTTGTTAAATAACGTCGGTTCTGTGGCGTATTGATGATGATGATGATGATTATTATTATTATTATTATTATTATTATTATTATTATTATTATTATTATTATTATTATTATTATTATTATTATTATGTGTTTGTTACGAGTGTTGAAATCTTCACTACTGTCCTTTCTGTTAATATTTTTACTTTTGAAGTTCAATCAAACCAATATTTTATGGTACAGTATTTCGGCTACAAAATAATGTACTTGTCAACGTTTTCATCATTATGTAAGTTATTTAACAGTAAGTTATTCAACATTCAAATATAACTTGTTCGTGGGTAATTAACTGCTTCTATGCCTCTGCTAGTTATTTCACCGTATAAGTTATTTAATATTCAAATATAACTTGTTCGTGGATAACTAACTGCTTCTGTGCCTCTGCTAGTTAAATATAACTTCTGCTATTTTGTCTGCGGCAGGAAATTGTAACCGTTACTTATAACTACTGAACAAAAGTAACGGAGACAGTTATAACAGTTACAAGAAAATAACCGTTTGTCACATCCCTATTGTACAAGCACATGCATCGTGTAACATCGCCGCGACCCGAAGTGGACTTTGAAAATATTCGCTGTTCACGAGTGCGGCCACTTTTATTTATGACAGCTGTACATAATTTATTTGTCGGAATCTCCCATGTAAATCAGTAAATCACTAATGTGTAGCGCTTATAGAGAAATCGTATTCACATTTCATTGCTCTTCAACATTCCCTGCTAGTTTTTATTGGTGTGATGTAATTCATGCACATTGTGCTTACTTATCAATATAAAATATCGGTGTGACAAAATCACAGATAATTGCCACACATACTTAAAAATATCGTTAAACGATCACGTCGAGAGTAAGCTCGATAATCTATTAACTGCAAATTTCTTGTTAGGTAGGCCTATATATATGTAAGAGAACGAAGACCACTTGAGGGTCCCAGAGAATAGATAATTATACAAATAGTCAAAATATAGGAATTACATAAAGAAAATAAATTTTAAATATAGAAGGATAATATCTTAAAATAAAACGCCAATATATATCAGCATTTAAAATAAGAAGGATGGAGTAAATCAGTTTAAAACGTTTGTAACAAGTATACAAGACGACTGCTGCCATCTAGCGTTCATAGAAATACGAAGATGAGATAGAGTACCCTGTGCTAAAGAAATATTACTAATTAGCTACATTAATCCCGACAAATTAATTAGACATGTAGCTTTTCTTTAAATACCTTTAATATTATTTATATTGTTTATACTTTATTGTTTATACACGGCAAAAAGGATGAATAGAGTTGCCGGAATATTCAGAGTCATATGCCATTGTTGTATGAAGCTTAGAAAGCAGACCGGACCTAGCTGGTAGGCCTACGTAAACACAGAAACAAAGCGAATACAGTGTCATTCTACGATTATACGAGTGTATAGTATACGTCACGTACAGGAAGAAAAGACACAATGTTATCAGAGAGTTTATTTTCATAAACTTTGATATCCTGAAACTTATGTACTGCATCACGGTGTGCATATCCAAATGATATGTTAAATCTGGTGTTGAAAATCTTTCTTTAGTATTCATAAGACACATCGGAACGACCTTGTGACATATACATTTCATAATTTTTTTATGTTGAGATTGCCGGGAAGATATTTTCGATCACTTTTTGACTGACCATAATGGCTTTTCCGGCCCTTGAATGATTTAATGGGGTTGAGCACACTTTCGAAGACATCATCAGGTTTTTTGTTGTGATGGTTATGATGTTTCCCTCGTTGATCTTCAGGTGGCATACCTGTAGACCTCAGAGAGTTTTGTAGTACCTGAACATGCTTGTAAGAGATCCCATGCAAGGAAATGAAAGCTTTCAAAAACACACTGGTATTTCGTCCATGTCGTTAGATTTAACACCCTTACCTCATAAGAATACTTCCTATATTGTAATTTAACTCCTGTAAAGGAATATTTCAGAAGGTCCCTTATAAGAGGGAGTAAGCCTATAATTTCAACAGTCAATGAACGTTTGTTTTTATATGTGAATTTATTTTTTATGACTGTACCTAGTGCCTCTTTATTACATCATGCTTTAATTGTATCAAAGTACCTACAGCATATTAATATTTTTTTTTTCCTTAGGAATTTGTGCTCATTAAAGGCTTGATTTAAATAGCTATTAGGCTATATTATAACAATTTATTTGGTTTTCTTCTTTAACTCGATCATTCATCCTCTTCTCTTACATATTATATTACTATTAAGTTAATTAATAGCCTATCGTAAATTATATGCATTAAATAACATAGACCCTATGACTACATCATAACAAAGTACTAATGCATTGCAAACTCTTTGCTCTTTGCTGCGAGTTACTACAGCAATCGACCTGGTTGGCGAGTTGGTATAGCGCTGGCCTTCTATGCCCAAGGTTGCGGGTTCGATCCCGGGCCAGGTCGATGGCATTTAAGTGTGCTTAAATGCGACAGGCTCATGTCAGTAGATTTACTGGCATGTAAAAGAACTCCTGCGGGACAAAATTCCGGCACATCCGGCGACGCTGATATAACCTCTGCAGTTACGAGCGTCGTTAAATAAAACATAACATACAGGAGTAGGAGGGTAGTAGAGTAGGGGACAACTTCTTGGTTGCCGTTCCTTCCTCCGCGCAAGAAAACCACAAGGAACATCATGCGCTCGAATGCTTATTCATCCTTCTTGCCGTGTAGTCCGCACACACATATATATATTTATTTATTTATTTATTTATATTATGTTATATGTTTATAGTATGTGAACGCTGACGTTCCTTTCAGTTATTCGTATATTGCTGTAGATATTCTATTAAGCTAAGAGGATGTACTTGCATTCTGATATCTTCATCTGTCACCTTGTTTAATACAGTATAATACACATTACTCGTTAAAATTTCATTTTTGCTCCTTCAATTTTCTTATCCGATAATGTGGGAACCATTTCGTAAAATTTTAACTTAGTTTCTTTCTGAGTATTCTAAGGCCATGTTTTTATTATTAGTTTTGGTTTACTGTGTTGACTTTTGAGTTACGAAATATTTTAGCCCCGATGGTTATTACAGATATCCTTTTCTAGTGTCCTTCCTTCCTGATATACTTATGATTCCTAAATGCCATTAGACTATTAAATACTTCCGAGATGTTATGCAAACAGCTCTCGTACGAAACATTTCACGAGCTGAGATGTCAATCCGGTCGTGAGAGAAGAAAAGAACGGACGAACGAAATGTAGAGATGGACAGCTGTTGGGAAAATTAACACTTAACGATGTTTTTCACGCGTGGATAGGTTCCGTCATCATAAAGTTTCTAATTGGTTATTTAATGACGCTATATCAACTGCATCGTTGTTTAGCGTAGATGAATTGTTCATAACAAGATTGTATTTGGTGAGATGAGTCCGAAGATTCACCGTATAATTCTTGGCATTCGCCTTGCGGTTGGAGGGGCCTCGAGGAATCTTGGCCGGGTGGTCGGCCCATTGGAGGATCGGATCCACGCCTATGGCCGCTCCGGTTGCCCCTTAACCAGGCAATTCAGTTTGATAGTACCGACTGTAACAGCGGGCTACACCTCAGTACTTCCTGAGAGTGTCACGGTGACTTTATGTCAGCTTCCTTAGAGTGGTTGGCTCATAAATAATGTCTCACCATTCGTCATTATTCCCGCTACAGTACTTACCTTTTCCCGGTAATTTTACGTCTAGGAATGTGTTCATTATTATTCTGCAACTTCATTCTTCTCTTGTCTTGTAATTCTTGTCTTTTTTGAAGTCGTCGGCCGATGTAAATCATGACATGCTTGACCAAAATATACTGTTTAATTTATTAGTACCTTTACAAGAGCTTACTGTCATCCAACATTGGTGTCAATACATCATTTTATAAATCGTTCTCGTAATTTTGACTAATTACTTCTCTGTGATGTCTAACTCTAAGGCCAATCACTAATATAATTGTACGAATTAATCTACTTTCTTTTAGTAAATTGATTCACTGTAATTCGCTTATAATTTAAGTTATGTTATACTTTCTAACGTTCGTAATACTACACTAAATATGCATATTTTATACTCACATTAGGAAAATTTCTTTCCTTCAAATGTGCGAGTATTGGTGAAACCTTGCTATGAAGACATTTTAATTGCACTAAACAATCTTCAACATTCTTCAGCAACAAACTAGATATTGCAAAAATGAAAATTGAGTGGTGGTGGTGGTGCTTGATCAGTAGTAGTAGTAGTAGTAGTAACTTAATGGTGGTAGTAGTAATAGTGTTGGTGATGGGTGTTGCTGGTGGTGGTAGTAGTAGTAGTAGTAGTAGTAGTAGTAGTAGTAGTAGTAGTAGTAGTAGTAGTAGTAGTAGTAGTAGTAGTAGTAGTAGTTAAAAATTAAATTATGGTTTATTTAACGACGCTCGCAACTGCAGAGGTTATATCAGCGTCTCCGGTGTGCCGGAATTTTGTCCCGCAGGAGTTCTTTTACATGCCAGTAAATCTACTAAAATGAGCCTGTCGAATTTAAGCACACTTAAATGTCAACGACCTGGCCCGGGATCGAACCCGCAACATCGGGCATAGAAGGCCAGCGCTATACCAACTGCGCCAACCAGGCCGACTGAAAGTTCTTGTTCCGGGTAAAATTCTTATATCTTCATCTTCAATTTCATTAAAATTTTCCATCAATTCCTCCTATCAATATTTTTCTCCAAAAAAAAAAAACAGTTTTTTTTAGGTTATACTAAGAAGTTAACCATCTCGCACACTTTAAAATATCAAACTTGGTGCTTTAATGAAGGAGAAAAATTCTCTCCGGGACCGGGATTTGAACCCGGGTTTTCAGCTCTACGTGCTCACGCTCTATCCACTAAGCCACACCGGATTCCCATTCCGATGCCGGATTGAATCCTCTCAGTTTAAGTTCCATCTCTTAGGCTCCCTATAGTGGCCAACCCTCATACCTACACTGCGTCGTAGATGTATGACAGTGGCACAATGTCCAAATGTCCAACACGTGCAGAGGTGCACTCATTACGAGTGACTAAGTGGCCGGGATCCGACGGAATAAGGGCCATCTTAAATCACTAAGTGATTATTTTTCGCATATCATATTATTATGATGTACCGAAGTACATATGATATTTCCATGCCGAAATTCTGCGTCATCATATGATGAAGGATGAGTTGAACGGAGAAAAATTATCTCCGGCACCGGGATTTGAACCCGGGTTTTCAGCTCTACGTGCTGAAGCTCTATCCACTAAGCCACACCGGATTCCCATTCCGATGCCGGATTGAATTCTCTCAGTTTAAGTTTAAGTTAGGTTCCCTCTAGTGGCCAACCCTCATACACTGCATCACAGATGTATGACAGTGGCACAATGTCCAACACGTGCAGAGGCGCACTCATTACGAGTGACTAAGTGGCCGGGATCCGACGGAATAAGAGCCGTCTTAAATCACTAAGTGATTATTTTTCGCATATCACATTATTATTATTATTATTATTATTATTATTATTATTATTATTATTATTATTATTATTATTATTATTATTGTTATTATGTACCGAAGTACATATGATATTTCCATGCAGAAATTCTGCGTCATCATATGATGAAGAATGAGTGGAACATGAGAGTACAGGTTTTGGTTTAAATCACAGTTTACACTTGCAATAAGCTAGAAGATAGTTTAAACTAACTACTATTGAGAATACGATCCTAAATTTATCTGTAGTAATGTCACGAGAGGTCTGAGATTCGCCGATAAATCCACGAGCGAAGCGAGTGGATTTATCTGGGAAATCTCAGACCTCGAGTGGCATTTATTAGGACTATTTCGTGAATAAAATAAAAATGTAAATAATATATCCATAAAATTCGATCACAAAATGTTAATAATTGTTTATTAACGAATACTTAACCTATTCAGACATTGTGAAGTTGAAATACTCGTAGATGAATACCGATTACTGCAATAAAGAAATTCGATGTTATTATTCAGTAATGCCAATTGCGAAATACAGGTTTCACAATGTTAATTACATGTACTGCACTTTTCTCTTATTATTATAATAAAATAAATACATTATTTTTCATTATCTGCTGAAATCATAATTTAATTTAACAGTAACAGTGGGGACAGCTATATACCAATGTTTATGTATTCACAGCGAGACATGTTGCTACACAGTGAAGCCATCTCTGTATAGATAGGCCTAATTAAAACACGAATTTTATTACGCCATACGGAAGGCAGTTTGATCAAAAGACCTTGTTATTACTATGCAAGGTCATTGGGTTTGATATGCGATGATAGGTTATGTTACCTGTGGAAGCAGGACCAATCTCAGCTGTGTCTTATTTCGACCGTTACAATCAGTGCTACACGAAAGCATTTTTTATAGCTCGACAAACGCATTCTCGCTGTGGTGTGTAACGGAACTAAAGCTGCATCTACACAGTTCAATATTCCAATCGCGTATGCGTGCAATCTGGGAAGAATATTGAAAGAATTAAGTTTAAAAGGTGCGTTCAATTAAGATGCATGAAGATTTTGTGTCTACATGGTGCGCCGTTTTGAACGTCGTCTTCACTGCGTCAATATATTAATTAATATTAAATATCAATCTTGCATTCATTGCTTTAAAGTTGAAATAAAAGTTTAACCGTGTAGTTGCATCTTAATGTATTCATGATCATCAATTTACGGGGAAACAGTTGGCGACAACGACTAAACAAAAGAACGACCATGCGATAAATTGATAGCGATAAATCTAGCTGCAAAAATTATCGCAAAGTCTGACTGTGACTGGTTGGAATTCAAAATTTCATTACACTTCATTGGTTTAAAATGGAATGACGTCATATAAACGAAATAGTCTAACTAAACTTAATGGAAAAGTAGAAGTTTATGTCTAACAGCTTAAATCTAAACGCTCTACCAGTTTTTTTTTTCCAGTTGATTACATAATGACGGTATATAGCCTAAACTTCTAGATTATTCAGCGTCGATTAAATGTATTATATTGAGACAGTATTTTGAGATATGAGACCGATGATTCGTCATGAAATAATAATCAGTCCAAGTGGGAATGGAAGCAACGCCCGATGCAGCTCCGTTTCAACAGAAAAACGCGCTTACCGTCTGAACTATGTGGATGGCGTCCGAGATGTTGCATAGAACGTGTGTGGTCTTACAAAGTGTAATTAGTAATTACTAAAGTCATGGAAAGTTCAATAAACACGGCTTCATGAATTCTTATTACTTCGATATTTCCACCCCATATAAAACGCGATTCATAAGAGCAACTCAAACAAGCAGTAGGAATAGAAATCCGTACTTTTGTCTCTCCGTGTCGCAATATAGTAATGGAATCCTCTTTGCCTCCACTGGGTTCGTTATTGCTAAGTGCGAGACAAAAGTCCTTCTTTCAGTTAAGAAAATGGAAAATGAGGAGCGTGTAATAATGAGAAGTAGGTCGACGCTACGAAATGAAAGCTACCTTCACAAATATGAATTAGGCAACTGCGATGAACAAAACTCTCAACCGCTACATTGCGAGCATCGCGAAACAAACTTGCATCGTTATTCAAACAATATATAATCCACGTTCTTAAAATACAAAAACCGTGTTGAGAGGTATTAAGAGCTGCCGGCTCCATGTATCGCCTCTCAGAATAAGCATGAAGGTATATTTCAAGCACAGCCATTTAGAACTTTCCTAAATACTAGTTGATATGAGATTTATGTTAAGAGTATCACATTTTACAACAGGTAATCCCATGATTATAATGTACATGTATAAATATATGTAGGCCTAAGTCTCGTTATCTAGAAATAGGCAAACCACTTTCGCTTTTGTTGTCATTCTTACCGTTTGTTCTGAAATTCGCAGGTTAAATCATAGGGCATAAAAAGAGAAACTGACTTACAAATGAGGGGCTCACAACCAGACTGGACCAAGTCCACCAGTGATCAGTTTGTGGATTAATACAATCTCGGATGAAGAAAACTTGGATTTATTCATTGCCATACATAACTCATTTGTTACTCCACAGAGGGCAGCATTTCGTATGGAAGGTGAAGGTTGCTAAGCGTGAGCCAGGAACTTTAAGACTCAATATCTCAGAACTAATCCAGATGGACTTGGTTCACTCTGGTTGTGAACCCCTCAAATAAGGTTCGGTAACAGTTACCGGCCACCGAGAATCCGGGTAACAGTCAAACGCATACTGAATTCCAGATAAGAAAAACATTGAGGTAAACAAACATTTTATGCAAAATGTATTACGCCGCTGTGATACGTAACGTGATTTGTCATCTAATTGCAGCGCGCGAACTCTCCACGTGCGTTCGTAATATAGATGGGCATTAGGAAATTAGTTTCCGTTACTATGAAGAATTCTATTAAGTAATGCATTTTGTAATACTTTGATGATTACACTCTATACCAGATATCTTTTGAGCAGACCATAAAAAGGGTCTCGATGCATCTCATGTTATCGCTAAGCTCCCATTGTTTGGCGAGTCATTACTTAGCTGAGAGCGTTGTAGACTCTAGCGCGTGCATATCCTGGTTACGAGACGGTATTCAAAGACGCGTCCACTACTACAGTTCTATTGCGTCTAGCATCTGTGCGGTGTATGAGCAGACGACAGCAGTACAACTAGTGATTGATGCAAGACGGTATGTTCAAAGACACATTACTTTAATTTTCACTTTTCGTTATATGAAGTCCACACCTGTGGAGTAAAGGCTGGTTCACAATAAACTGGGAATGGAAACGACAACTAGAACGGAAATACATTTATTTTAACATTATTTCCGTTCTCGTTCTCGTTGTCGTTTTCGTTCCCGGTTTATTGTGAACCAACCTTAACGGTCAGCGCGTCTGGCCGTGAAACCAGGTGGCCCGGGTTCGAATCCCGGTCAGGGCAAGTTATCTGGTTGAGGTTTTTCCGGGGTTTTTCCTCAACCCAATACGAGCAAATACTGAGTAACTTTCTGTGCAGGACACCGGACTCATTTCACCATCATTATCACCTTCATCTCATTCAGACGCTAAATAACCTGAGATGTTGATACAGCGTCGTAAAATAATCTAATAAAATAAAAGTAAAATAAAAAAATAAAATATATGTTCGTAGTCGGTCACTTAATTCATACACAGACATTTAGTATCTTGTGAACCGCGCTCTCTTGCATTTCGTTCCGTTGTTTATATCTGCTCCAAAGACATCTGGTATAGAGTGTAGTTCGATTTTTCCACACAAGAATGATGTGGAGGTAAACCTTTGATAATTGTATGAAATTTGTATTATGCAGTCGTCTTAATGCTGCTGCCTGTGCAGTCCACCACGCTACAGCACAGACTCCGATCTCTCAAGTGGCAAGTGTTTCTGTTCATTGTTTAAGTTCAGCATAATTTTGCGAGAATGTATTTCTGATAACTCATCTTATCTGCATTCCAATGGCGGCCCGCGGTTACAAAGGTTGGCAGTTCTGCATGAAAGATAGTGTATTTAGCAAACGCATGCTGTTTATTGCATCTAAATCGGATGACGCGTGTAATTACAGCCCCTTCTCGAAGTTGACTGTGCACCCGAAATTGTACTCCAACAATCCGTGCGCTACACCTCTCCCACCTGGTACAGTATACCAGTCACGTAGTGGAGATGTGCCCCACAAGCTTTTCTAGTTTTTTAAGTCAAATTAAATAAATCCTTCACTCCGGTGTTTGTCCATGTATTTTCTCCTCTAAACAGAATACACGGGTGGGCGAGAAAGCGTTTTCATGAGCGCAGAAAGAACCAATCGTTTCCATTACACATTTCAGTATTAAAATGACTAGTAGGCTACATGATTTCCTCGATTTTTTTCAGAAATTTCAATATTTAAATTTTGTGTAGGACGTCCTATTTTCTTAAGTAAACATGCAATTTCTCTTTTAATTTCGAAAAGGCATGGTCGATTAGGTTTTCATTTCATTCATTTTAATATAAAATATTTCCTTAGACACATTGACTAATCACATCACACCACCCACAGTACTATAACACACTGGAACTGTAATGATATATATGGTAGTCCAGAAACCTGTGTGTTCTAACGCAGGTCATAAAGAGATGAGGGTGTTGACGGTTCTTTTGTATATTCGGAGAGAGCTGCTTCGGTTGCAGCTCTAATGCAGTCTTATGGGACGGTGAAGAAAACCAGTTTTCTGCTGCCGACTACCTTACGTTCAGCTTCAGGAGCTGCCGATCACAGATCCGAAAAGTACACTACAGCTAAAATTCTGGAGCAGTTCAAGGCTCCTACAGACAGTAAAATCTCGAATCGAAGGAGAATGAATTGAAAAAATAAATGAAACAATGAACTAGATTACATAAAAGCACGTTTTACATTTTTAATTTTTTCAGGTCCATTTAAATGGCGGTTCTGCAGCTCTGCAGTTCTTATTGTAGAGCCGCCCCTGCTGCATTCTGAACGTATCACGAACTAAATAAACTAATAAATTGTAGTTAGATACGAATGTATCTACTTCAAGTCCAAATCCAATAGAATTTCACGCCAGGTGCCTGAGTTAACGGGTAGTGCCTTGCACACCGTTCGCAATAAAATACATTAGGAACAAATACAGATCAATAAGAAATTTGTTGTTCAAAACGAAATTGATTTGTCACGAATTACCATTCACAGTCAATAGTGATAGAAGAGGCCAGACATCTATGAGTGACGCTGACAAGAAGATAAACCTGGTAGGGCCACCCGTGCCAGGAGCAAAGTTGAAAGCATGAAAGAGGATAGAAGGCGTACCTAAGCTGTAGTGAAGGCAGCCCATCTATAAAGCGGAAAATCCCTGAAAAAAGACCAGTGAGCATGGCTAGAATCCACTGCGAGTCGTAAAATCTAAATGGTCAGAAAATAAATACAGGAAATGACTGGCGGACTTTAAAGAGATAGATGCGGAACACGCCTCAACCTGTTATTTAAAGAACTAGAAACAAACATAAAAAGTAAATTTATGAAGGATGACCCAATTGAAAAGCACTCAGATTTAACGTCTCTCAGAAGACACCGACGTGGGACTCAGGTTGAATTCCCGCCAGAAAAGTTATTTCTCTCTCTCCCACCGAGAATGTGCTCGAGTTCTTAACATGCCTCGTCTTGTATTATCTTATTTGGCAATATTGACAGCATGATCAAATATTCTTTCTATTTCGGAGAATTTGGTGCTAGTCCAATCCCCCACCACACAAGAGGATTACAGAACAGACCAAAAGATCCAACTTTAAGAGGAAGATGAAAACGGGTGTACGCTTAGAAATAGGTTCCGCTTAATATGGCGCCAGTTCAAAAGTGGCACGGGCAAGTAACATCCTGCTAAGCCGTCAGTTTTCGGTAGTAAATTCTCACGAATTGTACAGTAGATTACGAATGTAATTTTTGGCTGACATTATAACAAATGATAGAGCACGATGATTAAACTAGCAACCGGAAAGTTTACTCTCAATACACACAGGATGACTACTTCCAGGAATTCGAACACAGCGAAGATGTACCGTGTCTTAAGGGTGTCTCGAAAGAGAGATATTGATTTTCACTGCTGACGTTTACCTTAACAGCAAAGTAAACGGCAATCGATAGACAAAAGATAGATGTATCCAACGTGACCTCGAGTTGAAGCGGGTGACGTCATTTACCGATACCCAGGAGGAGGGAAGTCGAGGCACGAATTGGCTGGTCACACGGCAATCGAGGCAATGTGACTTAGAATGCGAAGTAATAGAACGTTCGGAGTGGTGTCAAACGATTCCTAACAAATCAAGCCTGCAATCTCAATTCAGCTGCAATCAGCAGTCAAGTTAAATTGGAAACGTCACGAGTAAAATTAAGTAAAGAGAGAAAATTCATAACTTCGAAAGTTATGCAACGCTAATGGGAGAGGGCGTATAAGCAACGTTAGCAAACGATAAAGCAAGATGGTTAGTATAACAACCGACATAATTGAGGGGTGCTCTACAATAACAAGGTATGTACACATACTTCGGTATAGTCGCCACAATTAATGTATCAAAATAAGAAATTCAATAACGAGATTTTGACGAATAATAGATGAAACTTACACACATAAACTATTAATAAGACTAATTTAAAAACGCGGATTTTCAAAGGTATTTCTTTGTTAATGAAAACAATGTTACTTTCACTTACTGCCAAACACCCACTTCTTATGCATACCTTGTTATTGCAGAGCACCCTTCAATTACTCTCAATGCATAGGCCTACAAGATGGCTATTGTCAGAAATCTCAGTACAGCGAAGATATACCAGGTTTTCAGGGTACATATCTTAAAAGAAGAGTTGTTGACTCGCTACCGACGTTCATCTTGGCAGCAATAATTCTATCAATGACGTTTTCACGCATGAAACTTGCGGATGTCTCCGATACAGTCTACCCCGATTTTTCTTCATTCAGAACTCGATTTATACGTCTTCTTCTCTATTTAAAAATATGCCGGTTTCTCTCAATTCTTCACTAAGTTATGGATTATTGTGTCACATCTTTATTGAAAGCCAGGATAGTTCCGTAGAAATATAACACGATAATTTTTCGTTCGATTCCTTTCTAAAATTCGTATCATAAATGAAGATTCGCTTTTCTAAAATGTACTGAATTGCCACGAAATAAACTGAATTGCAGTGAATGAAAGCCAGCTGTATACTAATGACCCAACATTGGCTTCCATTCAGCCTGTGTTATCTGTCTATACTACGCAACACAAAGTCTTCCACGCTCGATCCAGTGGAAATGAACATATTACTTTCTCAAAAGTCCCATTCGATCTACAACCGTAGCCACCGGAGTAGCTTAGTCGGCTAAGGCGTTTGCCTTCCGATCCGAAGTTGCGTTCGGACGCGGGTTCGATTCCCGCTCGGGCTGATTACCTGGTTTGGTTTTTTTCTGAGGTTTTCCCCAACCATAAGGCAAATGTCAGATAATCTATGGCTAATCCTCGGCCTCATCTCGCCAAATATAATTCCGCTATCACCAATCCCATCGACGCTAAATAACCTCGTAGTTGATACAGTGTCGTTAAATAACCAAGTCTACAACCGTAAAAGGCCGACGGTATTCATCTGTGCGAAACCTGTTTTACGTATGATGGCAATGAGATGACCATGATACAATAGTGGTAATATAAAGATAATCAAAAGATATCGACTTGACGAAATGACGAGATTATGATTTTTGATTGGTTATTTTACGACGCTTTATCAGCTGCTATGGTTATCTAGTGCCTGAATGAGATAAAGATGATAATGTCAGCGAAATGATTCCAGGGTTCAACTGCCGAAAGTTACACAGCATTTGCTCTTAATGTGTTGAGGGAAAACCCCGGAAAAACCTCAACTTGGTAACTTGTACCAATCAGAATTTGAACCAGGGCCCGCTCGTTCACGGTCAGGGATGCTAACCGTTACTTCACAGCAGTGGACGAGACGAGATCATGATTATGATATTATAATTATGAGATTATTTTGTTTATTTATAATAAGGATGTGATATATCGATATATGACGAGTTGATTACTGGATACTTATGAAATGTCAGGCGACGATTACGTTGATGGCATGATAATAATGATGATGGTGGTAACATAAGATTATGTTGATGACATGGTACAGATGATGGTTATCTTGTTAGAATAAGGTGATTAGATGGTTATGTTGATAGTATAATGGATTATGCTCATATTGATATTATAGTGAGATGATGAATGTTTTGATAATATTATACGAGATCGTGGGCCCGACTTCAAATTCCGGCCATGGCGGACTTGTATTTGAGATGGACAAAGACTATGAGCGTTTTTCTAGATAATTTCCTCTTCCCTCTTCATTGCAACAACATTTTCCATAATCCTCTTCTCATTATCGCGTCTGTCTCGACAAATGGGGCAGCATTTGTGTTTTTTCGGCGTCGGCAGATGTTCCTTGTAATTTGTACAAATATTGGTAGATGACAGTGATGGTGAATTCTAGACGACTCAGGGATGTGCAGAGAGGAACCTCTCTGACCAGGGCATGGCATTCACACCCAGGTTAGGAATTCAAAACGCAGGTGTCCGTTTATATATGCAATTTTTGCGAACCCTTAAATTTTTTATTTCGGTCTTTTTCGATACACTCTAGGTCAGCCTTGCTGTATCATGTGGTTTGCATGATGATCCCACCCAGCCATCATACAGTAGTAGGCCTAGCTGGCTCGCAGAACCGGATTTTGATACCTACTGTAGCACTGTGGGCACCAGTCTCATACACTGACCACTTCATGACAGAATTTTTTTCCCGCATTGAGAGATAAAAACCAGCGCTCATTTCGGAGCATGAGTCCAGGAATGACACCTTAGACCACGACATTACGGCGCGGAATTGTACGTTTATATAGGCTTATTTGCATGTAATTTGGTTCGAAACTTTCTTTCAGTACAAACTATGTAGTTCATGAATTCCTTGCATCCAGAGAAGTATTCTGAATAATAAAACCACATACGAACTTGTGGAAACCACTTTAAAATGACTTCCTGTAACATCTTCAACAATAAACCTCCTCAAGACCGCAGACAGGAAAGAGGCTTTTCTAACAGTAGTCATCCCTCTGTAAAGGAGGGAGAAGAGAAGGCGGGATTTTAGAAAATGGCTTTAAAAGTCTAAGATTTAATATTACTCTTCTTTTACGGTTGTATTCCTATTCCCCTGCACCCAATATAGGTCTAGACTTGTATTACGAGACTCCTGAAACGAAATAATTCAGTCATTCATGCATCTTACTGTACGAATTACCACTATTATTAACATCATCCATCTTTTAAGAGGAACACGAACCAAAAATGAACAAAAATAGCGTTGAATCACTTGCCATATATTTAGGCTCTTTCTTAAAATAAACAGGAAGAATGCCGTACAGTATATATAAATCCCACAAGGGTAGCTGCCCTTCAGTAAGGGTTGCCAAAAGACACAGCATACTAAACAAATAAAAATAAAAATAAACATTTGTGTTATGATTATTATTTTCAAATGGAAGCTACCCTTGGGAAAGTACGTTTATTCGATAATTATTAGCAATCAGATAGAATATAAAGAAATTTAGGTGTACAGGTGATTATGTAAAATCTGAACAGAATACTTCATTACGTCTACAGCAATAATTTTCAAAATATTTAAAGGAATTCCAAAAGACTTAAAACATTCAACTGAGAATTTTGGAATTGTTCCCCTGTACATCCTGTACAGACGTAAGGAGATAACTCTCCATAGTATTTTACAGTAATTGGGTTGTAACAATTATTTTCGAATTATCAACCTTGTCTCGAGATACTATGTCCAACGTTCTAGAGCTTCTTACAAGTTACATCCGTCAGGCACATACTGTCCAATAACAGCTGAAGGGTCGTCTACATCGTTCGAGTCCCCTAAAATACCTCTAGCCTATTTATAGTTACGGAAATTAATGTGAAATTAACATCTCAGTATTGGTAGTAATACAGGTGGGAGAAATAAATCACAGGTGAATAGCTTTACTATGCTACATATCTTTACGCAGAACTACGTGTGGGTGCGATCACCTGTCGGCAGGTGCATAGCAAGGGCAGTACAAGGGAAACAAGGGGAAGACAGCGAGAAGGGGAAGCTATAGGAAAAGTAGAGAAAAACAATGGAGGAATAGAGAAAGATAATGAAAAAAAGGAAGAGACAAGAAGAGCAAAGAGGAGGACAACAAAGACAATAAGAAGGCAAGTAAACCACTGGGAAACCAAGGAAACTAATGGGAAGGTAAGGAAATTAATGGGAGGGTAAGAAACCAATAGGAGGGCAAGAAAACCAATGGGTAGGTAAGGAAACCAATGAGCAGGCAAGGAAACCAATGCACAGGCAAGGAAAACAATGCACAGGCAAGGAAAACAATGGGGAGTTAAAGAAACCAATAGGAAGGCAAGGAAACCAATGGGAAGGCAAGGAAACCAATGGGAAGGCAAAGAAACCAATGGGAAGGCAAGGAAACCAATAGGAGGGTAAGGAAACCAATGGGAAGGCAAGGAAACCAATGGGAGGGTAAGGAAACCAATGGGAAGGCAAGGAAACCAATGGGAGGGTAAGGAAACCAATGGGAAGGCAAGGAAACCAATGGGAGGGTAAGGAAACCAATGGGAAGGCAAGGAAACCAATGGGAAGGCAAGGAAACCAATGGGAAGGCAAGGAAACCTATAGGAAGGCAAGGAAACCAATGGGAAGGCAAAGAAACCAGTGGGAAGGCAAGGAAACCAATGGGAAGGCAAGGAAACCAATGGGAAGGCAAGGAAACCAATGGGAAGTTAAAGAAACCAATGGGAAGACAAGGAAACCAATAGGAAGGCAAAGAAACCAATGGGAAGGCAAGGAAACCAATGGGAAGGAAAGGAGACCAATAGGAAGGCAAAGAAACCAATGGGAAGGTAAGGAAACGAATGGGAAGGCAAGGAAACCAATGGGAAGGCAAGGAAACCAATAGGAGGGTAAGGAAACCAATGGGAAGGCAAGGAAACCAATGGGAAGGCAAGGAAACTAATGGGAAGGCAAGAAAACCTATGGGAAAGCAAGGAAACCAATGGGAAGGCAAAGAAACCAATGGGAAGGTAAGGAAACCAATGGGAAGGCAAGGAAGGCAGACAAGTAAAAAATGGGAAGGCAAGGAAATTAATGAGAAGGTAAAGAAAACAATTGGAATGCAAGAAAAACAAAAGGTAAGACAAAACAAAAAAGCTGAAACTTAGAATTTATAAAACAGCTATATTACCGGTTGTTCTGTATGGTTGTGAAACTTGGACTCTCACTTTGAGAGAGGAACAAAGGTTAAGAGGGTTCGAGAATAAGGTGTTTAGGAAAATATTTAGGTCTAAGATGAAGTTACAGGAGAACAGAGAAAGTTAAACAACGCAGAACTGCACGCATTGTATTCTTCACCTAACATAATTAGGAACATTAAATTCAGACGTTTGAGATGGGTAGGGCATGTAGCATGTATGGGTGAATCCAGAAATGCGTATGGAGTGTCAGTTGGTAGTAATGAGGAAAAAGATCTTTGGGGAGGCCAAGACGTAAATGGGAGGATATTATTAAAATGGATTTGAGGGAGTTGGGACGTAATACCAGAGACTAGAATAATCTTGCTCAGGTTAGGGACCGATAGCGACCTTATGTGAGGGCGGCAATGAACCTCCAGGTTCTCTAAAAGCCATTTGTAATTAATTAAGGATTCGATACCACGTTAATGGATGTATTACGCTAAGTTAAAGCTGTGATTCAGTCATGACTTGCACAGCAGCCGGTAACAAAAAATATTTCTGTCATGTATCATTTTGTAATAAAATCTGTGTGCTATTCGACCTATGTAATGAAGCCAAGGAACTGAAACAATTGACTTAAATTAGAACTGTCGGTATAGACCGGTATAACCTGTTGAGAGCTTTCATATATCTTCCCGCTCAGTCATTCCTTCAATATCTTCTTCCACTTCTCGTTTACCTTCGAGCAACGCACATCGTCGCAAATCCAATTTCTAAAATTATAAAGTTCAGTGAGAAAGAAAACAAGAAGTTCTGAAAATGAGTTATGAGCTGTCTTTAAATCTTCCTCTTGACTGTTATGAAAGTTTTCATGTTAATCGTTTTACCTAGCCTACACTTGTGTACAATAAGAATATGGTAATTAATTTCCATTTCAGGATATAAATAAAACTGACTCCAATGCTTCCATTTCTACTTTAATGATTCGAAATCTACAGTAGATATAAAGAATATTGTTGTAAATTCTGCAATGCACTGAAAACTTTTCATACATTAGCTTAACGAAAACACCACGATTCCCGGTGTAATCTGCTTTTGCAATAAAATAAAAACACAATTATTTGTGACATCGCACATAAATGCATAGGCCTATATTTATAACGATGGACACACATAAGTTGTCACTGAAAGAAATACATTTATTTTACCAAATACAAAGCAAAAGAAAAAGAAATTTCGCGAAGGAATTGGATACAACAAAGTGTGCACAACGCTTTTAAATATATTTTGAAAATGGGAGAGTATTCATAAATATGTTTATCGACAAACGAAAGAAGAATTCCGAAGAAAAATAAACATTCCATTAAAATCTGGAACTGAGAATATCTTACTCAAAATAAAATTACAATAGAAAATAAACGTTACTTTCTTAGAAGTTAAGTTTTGATATCTCTTACAAAAATAATCCACCTGTACAGCCATTTTGTTATATCTCTATGACCAGTAAATTTCAAATGACGTATCTTGGTCGTGTGCGTGAGAGCATTAAAAAGCATTGCACATTTGTTCTCTCTCTTCCCCTTAACGCAAACTGTGACGTTGCACAGAGACAGATATAGAAGGTAAACCAATGAAACGGGCGATTTTCATATTCGTGTCTTTTCAGCTGTTGTCGGGTATTTTAATTATTACATGCATTTGTTTATAATGGATCGTTGGACAGGTGAACAACGTGCTTTGCTATTAAGGCATATTACAAAAATAATTATAGTTTCACTGCCCCACAACGGCAGACATTAAAAGATGCTGATAGAGTAAACAGCATGACTTTTTGCCAACAATTCTTGGATATAATGTTAACAAAGACATTGTCCACAATATACTGATGAGTGATGAAGCTCATTTTCATCTCTCTAGATAAGTCAATAAACAAAACTTTCGATAATGGTCACCAACTAAATCTTATGAAATGCATTAGGAACCATTACACAGGGTCAATTTCACAGTTTCTTGTGCAACAGCGCCATTTGGAATCATCGGTCTTTATTTCTTTGAGGATGGGACAACTGTTACTGTAACATCATAGCGATATGTTGGAATGATTCAAGAATAATTTTTATCTCCACAAATTGCCAATAATCCTCTCATCGATGGAGATACGTGGTTTCAACAGGGTGGTGCGACCAGTCACACGGCTAGACGCTCCATAAATGCAGACAGACGTTTATTTCCAAACCACATTGCCTCAAGATATAGAGACATTTCATGGCCTGCGAGATCTCCAGATCTGACAGCATGCGATTTTTTCTTATGGGAATATTTGAAGAGTAGGCCTATGGTCTTCAAAAATCCACTTCCACAGAACATCGAAGAACTCAAAGAAAAAATTCACCATGAAGTTGCTGAAATTCCTGTGGACATGTTGCGTCGTGTAATGAGAAACATACAACTTAGACTTAAAGAATGTGTCTCACCTGCGGGATGTAGTGTTCAGAAAATAAGAATTTCATGAGGTACAGGTAAATTCTACTGTGTATACTTTAAATGTAAAGTGAAAGATTCGTTTCAAAGTAATCAGTGCAATAATATTATTAAAGTTTTAAAATCAACCGTTTCATTTACTCACCTTGTATAATACGAAATCTTTAGAAATAAAAGTAATCTAAAGATATTATAATTAGCGCAGAGAAGCAAAGTTAATTACGTAATGAAATATTAGTTATCTAATTTGATCTAACAACGCTAACTCAACGTATCTATAGCTATATAAGGTTACTATATATTTGAATATTCAATAATAATAATAATAATAATAATAATAATAATAATAATAATAATAATATTAATATTAATAATAAATATACTCTTAGCAGCATAACTTTATATTCTTCAGTCACTTTCTTGTATCTTTTCGAAGCAAATAGTTCTGATTGGATCTTCAGAGAACTAATACTGTGACACTTTTAGCAAGGCTGCAGTCGATTCAGATACACATTAATTAGAATAAAATATATGGTTTTTCCTTTTACTTTGTGTAGGTTGTCGATCTGTCTTCTGAGGGCTTTGACTTCCTCTTCACTTAAAGAAATAACTTTCCAATAATTACCTTTCTGAAATGAGACGCCTTGTACATGTTTATTGATTTCGACTTGTATGCTCTCCTTATTGACATAGAAAATTCTGCTGCACTGTAATTTCCAGTAATTTCAAGAAATATTTGAATTATATTATGCTAGTTTGCTTTGAGTGAATTTTCGCAGTACAAGGTAATATAATTGCATGTTCTCATTACTGAAAGATAGAGAGTAACCTAATACTATTAATATTATCATAAAAATAACACAACTGCTTTCAACTGGGCACAAGATTGTAAACGGATAGGCAGTCAGACAGATGTCCAAATGGAATTTTTAATACAAAAATGACAATAATGATAAAACTCACTATTCACAAGTTAGTATTGAAGCTTTTTCTTTCTAGTCGGTTATTTAACGACGCTGTATCAATTACTAGGTTATTTAGCGTCGGTGGAATTATCTAGTGATAACGAAATGACACTTGACGAGATGAGGCCAAGGATCACCATGTGATTATCTAACATTCGCCTTACTGTTGGAGAAAACCTAAAAAAAAAAACATTGACAGCCCAAGCGGGTAACTTTATATTCTGCAGTCACTTTTTTGTATGTTTCTGAAGTAATAGTTCTGATTCGATCTTCAGAGAACTAATACAATGACACTTTTGGAAAGGTTACAGTCGATTCAAATACACATTCATTAGAATAAAATATATGGTTCTTTCTTTTACTTGTGTAGGTTGTCCGAACGCAGCTCCCCATAAGCACGCAAAAGCTCCTACTATCTTAGCTGTACCAGTGGCCTTTAAGCTTTTGATTATATAATGTTAAAAAATTTCAAGGAACATCTGTATCATTGTATACCACATTTTTATACTTTGAATGTCTTCAATGAATCCCTGTTAAAACAGCACCACGTTTCAATATATGTCATGCCCAGGGATGGGCAACTCGTGCTCATAAAGTGCTAAAAAAAACTTGAAAGAGAGAAAGGCAGACGGAGCCAGCCGCAGCACTTACAAATTGTTTGTCGTTTCGCTGCAAAAGCAGTTCACTGCCGCGGTGTGCTCTGGCGGCTCATGCAAGTGGTCGTGATATCTACTTCATGATTTGAATTTCAGAATGAAGCATGGTACAATAATTATAGAAATTTTAGACAGACTGTACCTAAACACACATAACAAAATTTATTATATTATTTCCTAGCTTTGTGAATTAGTTTAGTACTGGAAACACAACCTGAATACACCTTTTCAAGAGACAACAAACATAGATGCAACACTTATTTATTATTACACTATTTGTTAATATTTATTATTATATGTCTTATTTGAAACATAGAACGCGAGAATTTACAAGTCTTTATACATTAAAGAGTTATACCTCTGTTCTCAGAAATGTAAAAATCTGTATTCGCAAACGAACACAAATTCAAGGAAGTATTTTTTTTAATGTCACGGCAGATGTAATAAACTTACTTCTAAGCTCTTTCTGTACATTCAGACCTTTTACACTTCTTTCTTGTATTAAAATCTGACTCAAGCACATACAGTATATTTGGAAGCAAAGAGTATATTTGAAATTTCTGACTTAGGTAGCATGACGAACAGTTCGATTCCTGATTTCTCTGAGATCTGAGTGGCGTGCTGTTCTGTAGATTTATCAATTAAAGCTATAAACTTTCAAGATCTTCTATCGGCTGTAAGCCAAAAGAATTTCAGAAAAATCTCGATTCCTTGTCAATTGTCACTGTTTCTCCAAACTTACCCGTGAATTCTGCTGTAGGTGTTGAAGTAGTGTCTTATATTTGATAAGAAGATTTTTTATCACTCTTCAAGATAGTTTATAGTCGAAGAAAGTGAAGTTGTCTATGTTCTACATGATACTGCCACATTTCAAATTTATCCATAAATGCTCTTAGCTAGTCGATCATACGTCATGCAATTCTATAACTCGCACGCACAACGTGCTAACGATATTTGATATCAGTCTCACCTTGTTGAGATCCCATTTTTACCTTTAACTATTCTAAAGCAGATCTAGACAGTATTTCTTTACTAAAACCTTCACTGTGTTTATTTGTAACATAAATGTCATGCGTAAGAAAGTTAATAGAACATAATACAAGCTTTACCTCCCTTCTTAATAAAAAAAAATCTTTCTCTTTCGACTCATCACTAAAGAGAAATGATCTGGGAATTATAGGCTATTGTTATTCACTTAAAATGAGCCGCCACTTACTGCAGACGCGAGCAAACTTGTTTACAGACAGTACAGTACAGAGTCCGTTATACCTGCACTGAGGGTTTTGTTCACACTTCGAGAGCACGAGTTGTCCACCCATGGTCATGTCCAATTAATATTACTCAATGACTTCAGTAATTGTAAATACATTTTTAAAATTGAATGTTGCAACGGAAAATACAACCAGAGGTATAATGTCTACAACTTTATCCATGTGGACATATATTATGCTTTACCAAATCGATGCCGTGACTATGCAATACAGGGGATTTTACCCGACAAATAACAAATTACGTACAAGAGACATAGTAGTTGTCACTTTCAGTAACAAGATAACATTAATAATTAAATAACTGTCATGAAATGTAACACAAAAACGACACAAAATAAATTAGCTGAATCCAAGCAGCGAAACTAAATGTAATATAGAATTGTACACTGCAAATCAAACACTAAGGAAACTAATTAACATAAAAACAAAAAATAATAGTACAACACCAAGAAGACAGCAATGTTCTAGTCCAAACTTATGGGAAAAATTGGGAAGAGTAAGTTAAATAAATAAATAAATAAAAATTATTTATTTATTTATTGCTTAGTTATTTAACGACGCTGTATCAACTACGAGTTTATTCAGCGTCGATGGGATTGGTGATAGCGAGATGAGGCCGAGGATTCGCCATAGATTACCTGATATTTGCCTTATGATTGGGAAAAACCTCGGAAAAACCCAACCAGGTAATAATCAACCCAAGCGGGAATCGACACGCGCCCGAGCGCAACTCCGGATCGGCAGGCAAGCGCCTTAACCGACCGAGCTACGCCGGTGGCTGAGTAAGTTAATTTTCAGTTTTAGAACAAAGGTCAAAATAAAAGCCAAAGAAGAAACCAGAGGTAATTACCCAGTTTCCAGTTGATCTTCAGGAAAAGCGAATCATCCCGTCGATTCTCAGATGGAAGACAAGTCCAGAAGTGATCTGACTACGGAGTAGCAAACAGATAGAAATGAGCATGGGTCTTGGTGGAGGGGAGAATAAAAAGGTGGTGGCAACATTTACTGAGGATAAAGAAGCGAAGGAGGTAGAAATCTGTATGTAACATAAGAGAAAAGGAAATAACCTTCACAATATGAATTTTGTGTTTGTAATTAATGCATGAATCAAAAAGAAATTAAAATTTAGTATTGATAAAATTTGTGTGCGTGAGTACAAGCACATAAATACGTTTTAAGAGAATTTCAACTAGAAGATAGATTTTCGTATTACAATTAATCAACCAGGCTTTAATGGTAATGTTTTATTATGACTATTACACTTTTACTACGTCATACTACTTTTGACAAATAAAACTGTACGGAATAACATGTTTCAACCAATCATAGCTGCTTATCTTACAAATTTTATCACCTTAATAGCATTTGGTTTTTATCACCTCCCTAGAATTGGTTTCTTTTTATCATCTCCTTAGCATTTGTTTCTTTATTTGCCAACATTGTACTTGCAATAATAAAATTGTACCTCTTAAAATGATTTATGTTTCCGGTGTTCGCGTGGTGCTCTCTGCGGACGGTACCGTGTTGTAGCTACCTACTTGGGAAGCGTGCACACTAGAGTCCTGCAAAACCGGTTGAAAACCGAAGGAACTTACATAGCGCTACTGAACGCCTGGCTTTATAGGCAGTATGCGAAGTACATCTGCTTGCGTACTGCCTCAGTATTCGGTTTAACGAGTTCATTTCATTCATTCATTTATTTTATTCCATAGATCTTACATGAGCAATGAAGCTTTAAGATGTGGAACATGTCAACATTTTACAATATTACAATTACAATTTTTACAAATTTTTATAGTTTTACAATTTAGTAATTTTCTACAATTTTTACAATGTTGTACAATTTTTTTACATTTTGGCGAGATGTAGTGAGATGAGATGAGGTCCGAGGATTCGCCAAAATATTACCCGGCATTTGCCTTTTCGGTGGGGGAAACCTCGGAAAAACCCAACCAGGTAATCAAACCAAAGGGGGTAATCAAATCAAAGGTGTTGATGCCAAGGACTCGCCATAGACCATCCGGCTTCAGTCCCACGGCTGTGGAAAACCTCCGAAGAAACTAAAGTCCAAAGGGGGATCCAACCCAAGCCCGAACGCAGCTCCGGAACAGCAGCCCAGCGAGTCTGCCGACTGAGCAACATCGATGGCTCTACTAAAAGTATACAATACATAGCCAATCAGATTATTAAATTTACAAACGCAAACGATCATTCATAAGTTGAGCTATAGGCCTATTATAATACAAAACAATTTAATTAAATTTAAGGCATAAACAATTCAACCAGTTGTGATATACAGAAATTGATCATACATATCATGCAAACTACTTCAAATTACAAACACAAACAATTTATCAGTAGAGCTATATAGATTACTATTCAATTTAAAGCATATACAATTCATCGGCCAAAACTATACAAATATATACAATACAAAGTAGCATACTTTCATTAAGCTATACAAATTTGTGCAATTAATATCAAGTAGATTAATTCAATTTATAATCATAAACAATTCATCAGTTGAGCTATACATATTACCATTCAATTTACAGTAGGTCTATATACAATTCCTCAGTAGAGCTACACAGACTAGTAATCATTTTAAGAACATATACAATTCATCAGTCAAACTATACAAACATATACAATCAAATTAGTTCAATTTACAAACTTATTTTCGTTAAGCTATACAATTCATATGAAGTAGATTAATTCAATTTATAAGCTTAAACAATTCATCAGTTGACCTATACAGTATACTATTCAATTTACAGTACATACAATTCATCAGTTATGCTAAACAAAAAATACAATACATAGTAAACAGATTAAGTCAATATAAAAACATATTTTAGTTGAGCTATATAAAATTGTACATGTCATTTAAGTAGAATAATTCAATTCACAAGCATAAACAATTCATCAATTGTGTAGAAGGTATGAGTATGTAGAAATTTGGTTAATTCTTTTCTGAACTTTTTCTCGTTGTTCTTCAAATCTTTAAGATAATTAGGCAGTGCATTGAAGACTGTTATACATGAATAGCGAACTCCTTTTTTAAAACAGCTTAGACTAACAGAGGGTAGATGAAGATCTGATTTATGTCTTGTATTAAAATGATGAATGTCTTGATTAGTACTGAATTTATCTTGGTTCTTAATATACAGCATCATTAGGGAAAGAATGTATTCACAAGGTAAAGTCAAGATTTCTAAGTTTCAGAAAATATTTTTACATGAGGTCCTTTTATGCACACCGGCCATTATTCTTATAGCTTTCTTTTGTAAAACAAAAACGTGTTTAGCTTCACACGAGTTACCCCAGAATATTAATCCATATTTCATTACAGAGTGAAAATATGCAAAGTATGACATTTTAAGTAAGTTTATATCACCAATAGTAGATAAGGATCTTAATGCATAACAGGCAGAGCTCAATTTACGAGTAATACATTCTATATGCGTTTTCCAGTTCGAGTGATTATCCAATTCTAAACCAAGAAACTTTGTGCTTATAGATTCTTTGAGATGAGTTCCATTTAATCGAATACTGTAGGAAACCTGAGCACTATTGTGTGTACTAAATTTGACTGCACTGGTTTTATCAACATTAAGTGTTAGTTTATTTGCATGGAACCATTCATTCATTAGATTCAGCACTGTATTAGAAGTGTTTATAAAATGATCGTATTGTTTGCTTGAAATAATTACACTTGTATCATCTGCAAATAAAATTACATGGGATGAATTGTTTATGGTCAAGGCTAAATCATTAATATAAACTAGAAACAACAATGGACCTAAAATTGACCCCTGCGGAACACCATGTTTAATATTTCTAAATTCTGAATAAGTAACTTTATGACTATTTGGTACACTTATTTCTACTTTTTGTTTTCTATTTGATAAATACGATGTAAACCAACCCAACATCTCATCTTTAATACCATAAAACTTCAATTTTTTTTACTAATATACTATGGTCTACACAATCAAATGCTTTAGCCAAGTCACAAAAAATCCCACCTACATGTAGTTTCGAATTTAATGAATTTAGTATTTCATCCACCAAACTAAAAGCAGCATTCTCTGTCGATTTTGTTTTCTAAATCCAAACTGTTCTAAAACTAATATATTGTTGGACTCCAGGTAATGATATAATCTATTATACATAACTTTCTCAAACACTTTTGAAAATGTTGTTAATAATGATATGGGTCTGTAATTAGCAGGGAAAGGATTTATATGTAAATACATGTTTACTTATAAAGCTAATATAATTTATATTTTGCATTATCTTTATGTTTCACAATGTGTAGGGTTGAAAAATCCTACTTTTATTTTCCATATTTTTCCATATTTTAGAGTTTAGTACATATTTTCGTTAATTTCCATATATTTTCCATATTTCATATAAAACAGTCCATATTATATTAGGTTTAACAATAAAACAAAACAAAATTCCATTAACTTTTAAAAATACATTTCAACAATAGAGATTTAAACACATGTTCAGTAATCCCTTTAACATCAGAGTTATTTGAAAATTAGCAGTCCTATCAACAATGGGAAAGTAAGTTACAAAACTGTATTAATTTAATTTAAAATTTTTAACAGACTTCAGTTGTGCAGCTCAACAGTTAAATGCCAGTCAGAGTACACATAGGTTCAGTTTTGTAAATCATACTATAAAGACGGTAAATATGCCAAAAGTACGTCATTCAGTCAATTTAAAATCAAAACTAACAAGTTACATTTCAGAATTTAAAGAAGATGGTTTATCAACTGACAATAAAATATTATTTTGTAATTTGTGTCAGTGTGCAGTATCATCTACACAAAAGTTCCTGGTGCAACAACACATTACAACTAGTAAACATCAGGCCAACAAACAACTAAATTCCAAGCAGAGACAATTGTTTTTAACACAACCAACAACATCGAATGTAAGATCTGAGTTTAACATCGACCTGTGCCGTTCTCTCATCTCTGCTGATATTCCTCTCTACAAACTAAAGAATAAGGTCTTCAGGGAATTCCTTGAAAAATATACTCAACATACAATCCCGGATGAGTCAACACTTAGGAAGACGTATGCTCCATCCATCTACGATGAGACAATACAGAAGATAAGAGATGAAATTAAAGATAGTTCAATTTGGGTTTCCATTGATGAGACTCCCGACAAAGAAGGTAGACTTGTTGGTAATGTAGTTATCGGTTTGTTAAGTGAACAATATTCTGAACGAATTCTTTTACATTGTGATGTTCTAGAAAAGTGCAATAACAAAACTATAGTTAAACTGTTCAACGAAGCTATGGGTATCCTGTGGCCAAAGGGTATTATGTACGATAATGTGTTATTCTTTATTAGCGATGCTGCCCCTTATATGGTCAAAGCTGGACAAGCATTATCTGTTGTATATCCTAAATTGACTCATTTTACTTGTGTGGCGCATGCATTTCATCGTGTGGCAGAAGTGGTCAGAGACAATTTCCCTAAAGTAGATTTGTTGATTTCATCAGTGAAAAAAGTATTTCTCAAAGCTCCCAGTAGAGTTAACGTGTTGAAAGAAATGTACCCTGAAATTCCATTGCCACCAAAGCCAATTTTAACTAGATGGGGTACATGGCTAGAAGCAGTTGAATATTATGCCGAACATATAGACTCTATTAACAATGTTCTCCTTGCATTGGACTCTGAAGATGCAGTCTCAATTGATACTGCGAAAACAGTTACCTGTGACATAAGTGTGAAGAATGACTTAGCTCACATTCAGCATACATTTTCATGCATCATAAAAACGCTCAAAAGTCTCCAAAATAGGCACCTTTCACTATCTGAAAGTTTTGAAATTATAAATAGTACTGTGGAACAACTGAATCGTGGTAGAGGTAAAGTTGCAGATGCAGTAAGAGCTAAGGTGGACACTGTACTTTCAAAAAACCCTGGATATGAAGAACTACAAAAGGTTGTTGCTGTGATGAGTGGTGAATCAACAGTGAAGATTAACTTGGACTTATCCCCAGCAGACATTGTGAAATTGAATTATGTACCAGTTACTTCTTGTGACGTCGAACGCTCTTTTAGTCAGTATAAATCTATCCTCAGAGACAATAGAAGAAGATTCACTTTTCAGCACTTGAAAGAAATGTTTGTAACCTATTGTTATGGTAACAGACAATAAAAATTGTGTTTTGTTGAAACTACATTGGAAGATAAGGTACGTCCATTATATTTTTTGTTTAGTTTGATTAAAATGTACCAATATTTAACGTACATAGTCATTTTTTTATAATTTTAAGTCCATATTTAATTCCATATTTTGGTAAAAATCCATATTTAATTCCATATTTTGGTAAAAATAACTACATATATATTTACATATTTCATATATTTTTAGTCCATATAAATCCGTTCCCTGGTAATTAGCAATAGTACACTTATCTCCCTTTTTGTATATTGGTTTTACTATTGAATATTTGAGTCTTTCTGGAAAAATACCACATTGCATTGACAAATTGCATAGATAGCTTAACGGATGGGATAATATTTCAGAACAAGCTTTCAGAACTTTACTTGGAATTTCATCATATCCAGAGGAATATTTTGTTTTTAGTTGTTTTATCACATGCATGATTTCTGCTGCGGTAGTGGGAATAAATTTGAGACCTAAAAACTCAGTGTTAAATGCATCAGTTAGGTAACCAAGTGCAGCATCTTCTGGAGTATTCGAGTTGATTCGATCTCTCTGTGGGTGGACGGCTCTGGCATATAAAATAAATCACAGTGAACCATCTAGAGGACGGATCATCTGATCATCAAGAGGAACAAACAGCATGCAGCGTGAAACTACAGACGTTGTAAAGCGTAAATTGCAGAAAAAAGCTTTCGGTATCCACAAATTACCAAGGTTGTAATTTTTGCTTACACTAGAAAACTGAATTATAATATTACAATAATGACACACTTAAAAACAGTAAACTCGATCAATAATAAAACTAAAACAAAAATAACTTTATATCTTCAGAAACCTACTACAACCAATGCTTTTAGTATGTTTACTATGACTAGAGTCATAAAGTTAATATAGGTTTTACATTCATTTAAGTGAACCTTATCGCACCGTACAATCTGCAGGGTTATTTCACTTCTACCCTTTATATGAATAGCTACTGTTTTGGAGGAATGCATTAGAGTTAATAATTATTTAATTTTATGTTATATGATTAATTGTAATTCTATTTTGGATTTATTTACTTATTATATCTCACATTATACATTATGCTCATTTCATTTTCTACATTCTAAATTGATGGAAAGATCACCAAACAACTCTAGCCTCTCTAGCAACACTTGTGAAACGAATATTGGCCATTCCATGAATAAGTGTTTCCACCGAGCGTAACTTTAGACTAGTAAAACAGATTTATTAATTCATAAACACAAGAAGTCAACTCTGATCATGTAGTTTATGATAATAGGCCCTAATAATAATTGTGAACATCAAATAGTTAATATTAGCACGTGTGTAATAAAATAGTTCTTTGAATGACACTTGTTTTCTCTGAAGTAGATCTTTTCTATACAGAATGATTTGTTTCTAAGCCTTGCTATTATTTTGTTATTCGTAGTTTAGAAATGTGTAAATTATACTTATTTTGTACAGAACAACAACCATTTGGAGCCAAAGTAATCGTATTGTTGAAAATAACATTACTGTTTATCTTTTTAAATTAATTTCTTAATAAATAATATTGCAACTGATTAGAATAATTAAAAAGCATGCAACTAATGTTTTAGAGGTAGGCCTATACATTTTTTTTTAGTTTAAAGTACAAACGTCATAATGGACTTATGTACTTAGTTCCTATTTTGTTTTATAATGAATTGTAATTATATTTTTGAATATGTTTACATCATGATATTTCACATTATACATTACGTACATTTCCTTCGATGTCACTGTGTCCATTGTTCATTTATTTGTTACTAGTCAAATTACTGCAAGTTCGAAATACAAAAATAAATGTATTAAAGTGTCAAATTATTTGTATTCCTATTTGAAGCAAACATTTTTTTTGTAATTAAACAAAATAAATATCCTTCAATATTATTACTCTGTTTGTATAGCCTACTGAGAAAATGTTAAAGAGTTTTTGTATGATGAAATGTGCCTAGTGTTATTTGGAGATCGTATTTTCTTCCTCCTTACCATTTCTTTCTGTGTGAGATTTGTGTTCTAAATAATTCGCGATCTTACATGAACTTATGTAATATCGATCACTAGTTTATACAAATCGAACAAGCTTCAGTCAATATGTGACGAGAAAGAGTTACGACGTAATCAAATGATGAAATTATGACGTATACTGTTTAACACTGGTATAGAAAAACGCCAGCTATATAGCGTTTATTGGTAAGAAAAATATACATGGATTGTGCACGTCTTGTTCTGTGAAAAACTATACCATTGTTTAACATATCTATAAGCAACTTTCATTAGTAAAACTCTAAAAGTTTAAAATATAAACGATACTTATAAAGTTACTGCAAGTTCAGAATAATAAAGAAAATATATGTGTTATAGTGTCGAATGAACTGTAAGAATACTTGTAAACACTTTTTTTTTTCAATAAGACAACGTAAATTTCCCTGTTACTCCGGTTGTGTACTCGAAAAACGTTAGTTTCATGTAAATCCGCCTGAGGTTCTGTCTACTCTGCAATATATCAGGCGTAACCGCTCGACAACCGAGTTATTCGGCCTGATGTTCATCGTAGCCGGTTGAGCTCCGACCGGTCGAATCTAAACCGGTTGTGTGCGCAGTTTTGCAGGTCTCTAGTGCACACCTCATGCCATTAGTCTATGCGTACAGTACTTATAAACCGTAAACATGACTTTTATTTGACTTTTTTCCGCTGTATACTTATGACGAAACGTTGCACAGTAGTTGTCTTCCATGTAATATGTACACAGATCGCTGAAAAACTGTGCCGCTCTGCATTCTCAGTCAGTCCTCATCCCTACGTAAACAGAGGACATTGAGATACGTAAACATATTATTCATTTGTGTTCGGTGAAGTGATCATAATGCCGAAGACATGTTAAAAACATAGGATGTATTTTTTAATACAAGAATATAGTGTCCACATTTTTGTAGTGATACTGGTGAAACAATTAAGTGTCGGTTATGTATGTGTGCATTAAAAAACATAACAAAACAATCGATAGAACATCAATGTAATACTCAGACACACATGAAAAATGTTGCTCTATGTTAGAAGAAAATAAGGGTTCAAGTTCAAATTCCGCCTCAAATATGATATGACTTTGCTAAGAATTGTGTCGAATGATGATAAGTTGCAATATTCCATTCAAAACGTCGGACAATCCTCACTTTAAAGGGTTTATAGAAAAGTACACAAAATATTAGGCACCTTCTGAATCATCGATTCGAAAACAGTTCTTACCTGCACGCGCCTCTAGTGTACCTACTGTGTTTACGTAAACAACAACCCTCTGACGGAGACAAACTACTCGCGTTGTAGTTACCTTCACATCCGAATGACTTTTTTTCCCCGCTGTCTAGTCATAAGCCTTTGTTCACAGAACGATAAACGTACACTGCAAAGACTATCAGAGGGGCACAAACCCACAATCTTGGCGTCACGCAGTGTCAAACTTGCCCAACTTACCCATTGTGATGCTGTATGATGTAAAACTAAAAGCACAATATGTGTTTTCCTATGTTTTGCATCTCAACATAGAAATTTAAATATAATCTAAGAATTAGTTAATCGAAACATTCTAAAATGCCTTAACTCTTATGAAATAGTTGAATACAAAGTAGCCTAAACCTAAAATTGAGATGAAGTCACAATGAGAGGACATGCTTTCAGAATATCGATTTTGAGAGTATTTCAAATGGAAATTATTGATGTAAATTAAGTACAATGTACTTATGTTTATCTAACGAAGTTAAATGATACAACTTTCAAAGATTATCAACTTACTGACAACGAAATTAGCTATCTTTCGCCTTTAATAATTAATATACCTGCTGCAACAGCATAATGTGTCTGATAATGGTAGTGAAGAGGTTTCGAGTTCAAAACCCATTTAGTTCACCTTTGTTTTCTTTTTAGGCCACATTATTCTAAGATTTTGAATCGGTTATTTTAACGATGCTGTATCAACTACGACAGAGATGACGAATACTGGTTCCAAGCTGTGAACTGGAATGGACTGCTTGCCTTCACTATTATCTCTCTTCCCTTGCAACGATTCAACATAGGTAACAGATAACATTACTCGAGTAAATATAATAAACAAGTGTCGCACTGTACATGCTAATGACGATAGTTAATAATAATAATAATAATAATAATAATAATAATAATAATAATAATAATAATAATAATAATCATCATCATCTATACTAATAATAAATCTGTAATCAAAATCTTTCTGGTAATTTTCGATTTTCCAAAAATAATTGGTGTTAACATGTATAATTAACCATATTGAGACCAAAAATCGCATTTTTAAATGTATGTCTGTCTGTCTGTTACCTTTTCACGCGATAATGGCTGAACCGATTTCTATGAAAATTCGAATATAAATTAAATTTGTTCCAACTTAGATTTTAGGCTTATGACATTCGAAATACTTTATTTAGAAGGGGGTTATAAGGGAGCCTGAATTAAATATATCGAAATGTCTCTCTTATTATTGATTTTCACGAAAAATGTTACATAACAAAAGTTTCTTTAACAATGGTTCCCGATAAGTTTTATTCTAGCAAAATTTTGATATAACCGATATTTAACGAGATACACGAGCTTTAAAATAACAATACGCTTTATCATTGCTGCCTCAGACTAATATTCTTCTCTTCAAGCCTCTTCAAGCCTCTTCAAGCGGTTTTGTTTCTATTTCTCTGCAGCATGACGTCATTGATGTCTACTCGACCAGTCTTATCTGTTGACTATGCTGAATCATAGAAACAGAAGGCGGTACAGAAGAACATCGATTATCCGTCTCTCGATTAACAGATCACCGGATTATCCGACGATCTTTCCGCTTTTTTTCAATCTAATTAATCACAAAAATCCAACTAAAATTCGATCTACAAGCTTGAATATAAAGGGCCTAGCAAGAGATTCTGTAGGAGGCTACTATGGAAAGGTAATACGGCATTAAGCGTGCGCGGGACTTCCAAATCTGTGTTTCAGTGTTTCAGTTTTGAAAGAAAATTAACATAAAATAAAGGAAGAAACAAATGAGACACGATTAAATACGAAAATATATGATCATGGAGGAAGCTGTATTTTTTTTAATTGGGTTATTTTACGACGCTGTATCAATATCTAGGTTATTTAGCGTCTGAATGAAATGAAGATGATAATGCCGGTGAAATGAGTCCCGGGTCCAGCACCGAAAGTTACCCAGCATTTGCTCGTATTGGGTTGAGGGAAAACCCCGGAAAAAACCTCAACCAGGTAACTTGCCCCGACCGGGATTCGAACCCGGGCCATCTGGTTTCGCGGCCAGACGCGCTGACCGTTACTCCACAAGTGTGGACAAGGTGTATTCCGACAATGAGAAGCTTGCAGAGAATTTCAAAGGCTTGAAGAAAATGATGACAGTGGAAGAATATTAATGGAAGACAATAGAAAGTTGGTGGAGTAAAATGGCCAGATCTTTCATGTGGATAAAGAAAAAGTTGATCACTGGCTGAATACAGACTTGGCGCTTCCTGGGCATGAAGTAATGTGATGATGACATTATTGCCGACCTTGGGTGTGAGGCTACAAGTGTGAAAATGACGATAGTGTAAGCAAAGTAAAGAAAATGCGTCAATCATGTGTTCCATTGCAAACTGCACTTGAATCAGCAATTTTTGGAGCAAAAAATGGCACTTTATTCCCGGAGAAAAATGAAGATAAGAAAAAATTGCTGGTAATGAAGTTCAGAAAAAAAAGTGACAGACTTCTTTAATATTACATAAAAATAAGGTATGAAGCAGAACTGATTGTCGGTTTATTTCGAATAACCGTTCCTTCCCTACTCTTCATTACGACGGATAATCGAGGTTTTACTGTATTAGTGTAGGTAAGAAATACGTTAAAGCTCACAGCTTGGGACAGGTGTTCGACATCCCTGAACTTCGAGGTTTTCTAAAGTCGATAGAATTGCCGATAGTGAGATAATATTTGAGATGGTGTGCGATGATTCATCATAAGATTACCTGACATTTGCCTTACAGTTGGGAAAATTTAGGAACAATTCAATAAAGTAGGTCTAATCAACTCTTGTGAGATTCGAACCTACGCTCGAACGCAACTTCGGATCTGTAGCGAACGCTCTAACGCTACGCCAGTGTCCTACGTTTCGAATTATCGCTCCAATACAATTGCAAAAGTGTTTCTCATATGTTTCAATTAACCTAACGGGAAAGATATTGCTTCTCTTCTGAATGAATTAATTACCCTTAATTTAAGACATACTATACGCTGGGGTTGACTGCTCGAAACCTGTGTACGCAACAAACCCCAGTTTAATTAGTCGGTGTGGGTTTGGGGATGCGCCTAGCTTGAGAATCAGGTTTAATTGTTTACGTTATATTGGTTTAGATTGAATTTGGTTTTCTCATGTTAGTTTTAACTTGTTTATATTTCGTCTAGCTCAGACCTGAGCACTATTAATTCAATTGATGCAGTGTAGATTTTTATCTTTATTTTTGTAGGTTATTTTACGACGCTTTATCAACAGCTTAGGTTATTTAGCGTCTGAATGAGATGAAAGTGATAATGCCGGTGAAATGAGTCCGGGGTCCAGCACCGAAAGTTACCCAGCATTGCAGTGTAGATTTCCACTTGACTCCCCTCTCCAGCTTCCCCGGCTGAGAAGAGTACACAGGAAGTAAGTATTGCTCAGCGAGGGATTGTATAAGAATTTTACGAACTTTCGACTCTAGCTGGTCACCTGAAATCCATAACTGATGCACAGTGGATACTGTATGTTTGTTTACAAGGCAGTGTAAGCGAAAAGAACATGGACGGGGGTTCCTGAGTTTCATTTCACTTCCCCGTTGTGCCCAGGGCTGGTCTAGCTTGTATTTGGTTTTCTCACATTTTTACGTAATTTTTGCTTATGTTAGGTTAGTTTTGACTTTTCTGTCGCTAGTTTTGGTTTATTTACGTACTTTTCAACTTTTTCACGTAACTTTTAGTTTTTTACGTGATTTTGGTTTAGGTTAGGTTTGGTTTTCTCAGGTAGGTTTTGTTCGTTTAATTACGTTTCGCTTAGATTCGATTAAGATTTGGTTTTCGCACGATAGATTGTTTGTTTACGTAATTTTGGCTTAGGTTAGGTTAGGTTTGGTTTGGTTTTCTCGTGCTAGTTTTGGTTCTTTATGTTCTGTTTGATTTTCTAGCGCAACTTTGTTTGTTTACGTGCTTGTGGTTTAAGTTATGTTTGGTATATCAGTTTGGGTGATTTTGATTTAAGTTAGATTTGGTTTTCTTGTGGTTCTTAGTTTAGGTTAGGTTCAGTTTTCTGACGCTATTTTTAGTTTGTTTACGTGGATTTTGGTTTATGTTAAGTTTGGTTTTCCTGCGCTCGTTTTCGTTTGTTTACGTGATTTTGACTTGCCGGCTTTTGACCCAGTGTCTCCAGCGTGAGATGTCTACCTTAGCCATTCGGGCAACGTTGCAGTGTTAATACAAAACTATGGCAGTTTTACACTGAATATTTCAATTAAACGCTAATTATTTAGATTTCCTTCAACATGTTCTTCAATTACATCATCCATGACGTCGTCGCCTAGTATTGAGTGATCTGACGATGACGTAACGATTTACTTTCGCTGAGTAACCTCTGTACGGACAGACATACGATAATGCAACAAGCTCCGCTCCGGTGAACTGATGTAACTGGAAGGAAAGAACATCCTTTGATTACAGCACCTATTAGTAGACGACTAATAATAACCCAGAGCTGTTAGAAGGGCGATGCTATACAGAAAATAAAGCGAAACACGCTACAGTCAGAATGCTTGGAATCAACAGGAGGCAAACAAAAATGTGTGCACTGCTCTCATATTGCCAGGATCTGTTCAGGTGTTCTTACATATAAACAAACAAACTTTGAAATATTAAATTGAATTGAATTTAGGGGAGAGGGGCACTATACCCAGCACTGCGACCTGTTACGGTCCATTGTGCTAACCCTCAAGCTAGGCGCATTCCCAAACCCACACCGGCTGACTACACTAAGGTTCGCTGCGTACCTAGGTGTCGATCAGGCAGCCCTCCTCGTCCCTAGGCCAGCCCCCTCCGTGCGTCGCCAGCCGACGATCGGGAAATGCTATGGAATGGTGAAGAAATGAAGAAACTGTGACGGAATGATGTAAGTGCTTAATATGGGGGAAAACGGGAGAACCCCGAGAAAAACCCCAACTGCGACCTTATCCGCCACAAGTGTCACTATGGATTTTTCATTGAAAAATCCCAGACCTGACCGGGACTCGAACCGGAGCCGCCTGCATGACAGGTCAGAGGTATGACCACTCAACCACCGTAGGGGTAAACTTTGAAATAACTACAAGTGAAGTTGACCAAATACATTTATCAACAATTTAATTCTCCCAATAATAATTGATCGTTACCGGGTTTTTTGTACAGTCCATAAATGTATAACTCGTTGCACGAATCATTACCGATTGGCTTTATACGATACGATCCAGTGTTTATGCTTTAGTTCGTCTACTGGCCGCGGGCAATCATTCGTGCAACGAGTAATATGTAGGTATGCGTGTGTACAAACAGAGCATCATAATATGCAAAAAAATAGTTCAGAAATAGATCAATTTGCTAAAAACTTTAAAGTTTCGTATATAACTAAAGGATAGGCTTTAATATCTGTAAATACACTATCTACCAAAAAGTAATTGGCACTGTTTTGCCCCTTTAGAACCTCGTGGTACCACCTCTTGTTGCTATAACAGCAGCCACCCTGTTAGGCATGCTCTCCACTAGTTTGTATAGGATATCCACTGGAATGTGTCGCCATTCCACTTGCAACATGACACTCAGTTGGACAATGAAAGTTGGCCCCATGTTTCGGCGGGTACTATGCAGTGGTAAGCAGACAATAATGTTCACCGGTTGGACTGGCCTGCACAGAGTCCTGATCTCAATCCCATTGAGCACCTTCCTGACGAAATTGGACCGGCGATTTAGGTCTCGGGAGATGCGGCCAACTTCCATTGTCCAACTGAATGCTATCTTGCAAGATGAATGGCGACGCATTCCAGTGGATATCCTACACAAACTAGTGGAGAGAAGGCCTGACAGGGTGGCTGCTATTATAGCAGCAAGATGTGATACCACGAGGTTCTAAAGTGGCAAAAACAGTGCCCAATTACTTTTTGGTAGATAGTGTATATAGGTATATAAACCCCCACAAGGATAGCAGGCCTACAGTAAGAATTTCCAAAAACACAGCATACTACATAGATAATAAATTGTATTATTATTTTTTTAGAAAGGCAGCTATCCTTGTAAAGATAAGTTTAACCAATAATTAATAATCAGATACAATATGAAGTAATTTAGGTGTACAGATGATTTCGTAAAATCTGATCACAATATTTGATTATGTCTATATAGCAATAAGCTTCAAAGTTTTTAAAGGAATTCCAAAACACTTAAAACATAAGACTGAGATACATCACATATTCATTTTGTATGAGGTCTCGCCCACCTCATTGAATATTACACGGCTACTATGAAGTAGCCAATAGGTATCATTACTATTTAATACGATAAAAATTCGTACCGACACCGGGAATCGAACCCAGGACCTCTCAGCTCTGCGCGCTGAGCGCTCTTTCCAACTGAGCTATGCCGCTGCCGGTACGAATTTTTCTCGTATTAAATAGTAATAATAAGACTGAGAATTTTTAAACTCTTCCTCGTGATGCAAACAGTACTCGAAAGGCTTGAATCTGCCGTGACGAAGACGATGCTCTCCATCCTCATACTAAGACGTGCAATGGGACCCTCATTTTGGGGTTCATTCGTATGGATCCCATGGAGAGTAGCAACACTAATAAAGTCATTTATTGAAGAGTGGAATAAGAAGAGCAGAAGAAATTACGTACCCGCGATAACTTGCACAGAACCACTTCTCCATTTAAAACATTCTGGATATTTCGTAATTTAATACAGTTTCCTTTAGTGAGGTGCTTCCCTCCTATAATGCTATATGAATGTACGTACATATATCCAATATATCAGGAGCTTAAATAGGAACTTATTATTCTAACATTATTGTTATAGAAATACATGTATTTATCTTTCTGAAATTGAGCTTTTTGACCCATTACGTTCCCAAAAATGTGAACAACCAGTCGCAAGTCTAAATCAGCTTATCGTATGGGAGGCCTACGTGAGAATTTTTGCTTTTATAGTTAATATTAGTTACCTCTACAACAAAAACGTAGGAATGGTTGGATTCTGTATTCACCAATGCTCTTAAACTCACCCAATTTCAATTGATAGTAAATTGTGGACGAGCATTATATATTCACTAGCACTGGGATTACCTGATCACGTGATCTTCATGTCGCAAAACCATCGTGATGTAAAAGTGTCCACTTACCTGAAGAGAAACACTTTATCCTTATAGGACACCTCCATTACACATACATGCAGTAATTTATTAATATATTTGTTTACAAAAAGAATATTTTTGAAAGAAATTGTATAAAATTTGGCAAAAGAAATATCTTACCAACTTCAGTTGACTTTCTGCGATATAGCTTATATGTACAAGCATGTGGTACCTACAAAATTATCAATAGACAACTTCGCTACAGTATCATTTCTTCCAATAGCTGTTCATCTGTGTCAGGAATAAATAAATAATTTTATTAACAAGTAGTTATTAATTTGAACTATGTTTCATTGATTAAGAATTGTTTAAAACATAAACAGGTCAAGTATCATTTTTAGCTACGATATATCTTTTGCAAGAAAATATCTAAGAACAAGAATTTTATACCAGACTATAGCAAAGGGTAATGTTTGCAGTACGTCCAGGATGTCTGAAATAAAATATCCTCGTATTAAATTAAAAGTTCTAACATTTCATGTGTACGCTTCCGCTGCACATTGAAATGTAAACATTCAGTAAGCAAAAAAACCTGTTCAACAGTCTTGAAGTGAATGCTGCTCATACACGGGCAAGTATATGTTGTCCAGAATCGATTTTTCAGCAGCAGAGATGTTAAAATGCGCGTTTCAGCCAAAAGAAGAACACATTATTTTAGTACCTGTATCACAATGTTTTCTCTATATTTCCAGTAATGACAAATTAAACATAGTTGTACATATATCCAATTATATAGATTCATAAAGTATTTTAAGGAAGTGAAGTCAAAATACTCATTCTCCATACGATCAATAGAAAGAATCATTAGTTTTAAGGCATTAACAGTGGCTGATTCAAAGAAATTAACACGTCTGCCTGCTGATCCGGGAGTTACGCTCGGGTGTGAGTTCGATTCTTGCTTAGGCTGATTATGGTTGGGTTTTTCAGAGGTTTTCCCCAACTGTAAAGCGAACTTCAGGTAATTCCATGACGATTCCTCGGTCTCATCATGCCAAATACCATCACGCTATCACTAATTTTATCGATGCTAAATAACTTTGTAACCAATATAGCGTCGTTAAATAATAGAATTTAAAAAAAGGAAAACGAAATGAACATATACAAAGCCATCGGCATAGCTCAGGCGGTAGCGCGATTTCCTTCTAATCCGGAGCAACACTCGGGAGTATTTGATTCCAGTTTAAGCTCCTTATTTGGTTGACTTTTTCCCAACTATAAGGCGAATGTCAGGTGATTCATGTGGAATCCTCTGCCGTATCTCGCTAAATACAACTTCGCTTCCACCAATTTCTCTAAATGACGTAATGATGCAGCGTAGTTAAATAACCGACTAAAAAAATCTACAAAAGTCGTGGATAAACGTCCGTTACACTCGGGAATGACAGTTGAAACTCATAATTTTACAGTAATATTCTTTCCTCTAGTTACAACGTTCAGATAATCATCACTGAAATTATATTACTGAAGAATTAAATTGTTTCAGACGTCCCAGATCATATACAGACTGTGTTTCACATCTTAATAGAAAATACAGAGGCCACAATTTACCCAACATTCATAGTAACCTTACACATCTTACAAAAGCCATTCAAAGCTTATCATTAGAGCCCGGATGTTAGGCAAAATGCCTTTTTTAATCTGAGTGTATGTATGAAGGACCTATTATAGATAAACACGTTTCCACACATTTGGGGACGATAGGCCCAATTTTTATTTTGCCTTTTTTCCTATTTTAGCTCCCGTTGCCTATTTTAAGGTTAATTATGTCTTTTTTTTTTTTAGCCTTTTTACGTCGTTATTGTACGTTTTCTTTATTTTTAATGCATTTTAAAATAATCCAATCACTTCAGTAGAAGTAGAAAGATCTTTTTCCACCATGAAAAACGTTCTCTCTGACAGGCGGCTCACTATGACAGTTGACAACTTAAAAAAGCATCTTGTTGTGACATGTAACCAAGGAAGGTGAGTACCGTATGAGATAGTTTATTAAGTATTTGTCTATTTTTTCTCTGTTTCCATGAATAATAAATGCCTATTTTACTGCCTATTTTTACTATTTTAATGTCTATATGCCTGTCTATTTAATCAAAATAAATGCCTAAACATCCGGGATCTAATGTAAGATGCTAAGGTAAGTGTCAAAGTAAGATTCGCGAGGATTTTAGATGTAAAACATAATGGGAAGGAATAAAGAAGACTTTTATTCAAGATTTAACACCCGCATTAGAGAATAATAGTAATATGCGTTACAAGAGCGGTATGTTGATGTTTTCATGTTCGAGGAAATGACTGAAAAAGCGAAACGTAGTTGAGCTTTTTTAATTTCCGAGAACATGAAAACAAACATACCGCTCGTGTATCGTACATTATTTTGTGCGAAGATCGTTTATTACATACCTGAAAGAGGAATTTCTAATTAGTTGCAATGAAATCTCCATCTTGGTTTCTGTTCAATCACGGCAACTTTTAAAAACTAAAATATCTATATTCAACATTGTTGCTATAAAATGTTTTCTGTGTTTACTATAGGCTATTCCAGCAGGCCATGATATACGTCTGTCTTTTTTTTCCCTCCAGTCTATAAATGCGAACTTAAAACAAACGGTAAGGTTATGTAATGATTTATTTTTCATTTTAATATTTTAGCAATATTATTTATATAACATACTGCAGTAATAACATCGGCATCTGGAATCTTGTTGATTTTTTCACGGCTTCCTTAATGTTACTTGCATTACAAATGCAGTAACTTTTGTGGTGTTGTAGAGTTTACTTCATTTTTGCAAATATTTAAAAACAATAATTAACATTGCAATTTAGGTGAAATTGCAGTGGTAAGTTTCCAATTTATAATTATTACTATGTTAAACGTCTCTAAAAATAATATGTTAAAAGCCTAAAGCAGTAAAATGAATATGGCTTTTAAGCTGTAAGAAGAGGGAAATTGTTATGTGTGTTACGTTGGGAATACTGAATGTGGTATTTCACACCTACCGCGTATTGGTTTTGTGCGGAAAGCAAGCAAATACGCACGATCTCGCACAAAATATATTTACTATCATACAATTTTGAATACATTACGAGATATTCACCAGAGTACAAAAAAAAATAATTTATTTTATTTTATCATCATCTTCTTCAACAATTCACGGGTTAAGCCGTTAAGGCTAGTTCCTTCCCATAGTTTTCATTAAAATGTCGTGTCTACCGCTTTCTTGGCATGTCAATACTTTTCTTACCCATTGGTTTATAATCTATAGTATTTTTGGTATGCGGTATTCAGTCATTCTTTCAACATGTTCCTTCCAGTTGTCCCTATATAACTTTATTTTGCCTGTTAATTTTAAAATGTTTAATTGAAGAGTATGATCCCAAAACTCACTCAATCCATTTGGCCATTTTTTTATTTACCCATATATATGATTTTTAGACCTCTATCATTATATTTCAAGCTTCTTTTCTTCCAAACAACGCCAATCCTTGTCTAAAAGTTTTTTATTGAGCATGTCACTTGAAAAATCGCTCAGTCCGGTGGAGAAAAAACTAGCCCAGTGCTTTCATAAAAATAGACTGAACGCCTTTTGGGATTATACTCTTCAATTAATTCCTACTATCTTCATTTCGTTTATGTCAAAAAAGCTGTATCCCGCAATACTTCTTAAAAATTTCATTTCAGTTACTTCCAGCTACCATTTTTTTTCTTCTTTTTTGGTTATAGTCCAAAATTCAGAGTAATATAATAGCAGGGCCAATAGGAACAGCCATCATCTTGTAAAACTTTAATTTAGTCTCTCTTCGAGTTTTTTTTCAATTACCTCTTTATGGCAATTTAATTTCATTTTAATAACATAGTAGGCCTACACACCACACGAAAAATGTATTTATTCTAATGTACCTTCTAGTGTTTTTCAGTCACCGCTTTGTGACAATTTAATTTAATTTTAATAACATAGTACATACCACACGAAAAAACATATTTCTTTAGATAAACTAATAATACAGAAATATTTCTACTTTAGGTTATGATTTCAATCTACGTACTTTCATAATAGTCCGCAACGTATGAGAGTGTTTTTAGGAGTTATGTACAATATTCAATAGTGAATTAAAACTTATTAATTCACTCCTAAGAATAAAGTCCTTGTTTAGTTTGCCAAGAACGAGGAATAAAGAGCAGTTTACATACCAGTAATGAACAATGTTTAGAAAAGTTCAGTGGAAAAGTACAATTATTAATTAATGGAACTTTTACTTATGTATAATCAGATCATGTTACTAAACTCTGATATCAACGACCCAGTTCAAAAGGGAAACAACTCAAAAAATGTATTTTTCGAGTTAGACATACTATGAGAATGGCAGAAAATTACTCTTCCTAGTTCAATACAGAAACAATTCGTAACGTTGCGTACACGCAGCATAAAACGACTAAATCCACATGGAATTGATCATTTGTAATGAAATAACCAGTTCAAGACGGCAACAACTCGAAACGTTTCCTTCTAGATCTGTGAGATTCTTATTTCACCATTTCAAAACGGCAACAACTCCAAATTTTTATCGCTGTGCTATTATCATTTTAAGAGTAGTTGGTGAGCATAGTTGTTTCCTTCTGATCTAAAAGGCAGTGAATGAGTTAAGCCTGTTGTTGACATTTGCTTCTATTCTACTTTGTTTTAATTGCAATTTCGTTTTTATAATTATAGTGATTTAAAATAAACAATAAATATGAGTGTAATGAACAATTGAATGTTATGTATTAAAACATTAAATATTATGCCTATGCACTATTGTACCAGGCGCTTCCATAAAGTAACTTTCCCACTCGTCCCACAGCTAGCAAACCATATGTTGCGCGAAGCTATGCCAGGTCTATGGGCCTAACGTCATGAAAAAGCAAATGGTGCGTTGCTCCACAAGGTCGTTTGTGATGATGGTTGGCCTTACTGCGCTCCTCGTCATGCACATTTTGGCGTCCTGCTGAAAATTGTCTACAGCAGCAACGCACCTGGCGCAGCTTTCGATCAATTTCAATCGGCGCTATACTCTGTGCATTCAAAAACTTTATCACTGACCGCACTTCACACTCGGCGGGAGCTGGAATAGGAACGTCCATCTTCAACCAATGCAACGAAGCTACTGAGAGCACTCGGGAAGTTCCGCTAGCGGATGCGCCATGCCAAGACATTACTCTATCACGTACACGCAGTAGCTTCGCGCAATATATGGTTTGCTAGCTGTGGGACGAGTGGGAAAGTTACTTTATGGACGCGTCTCGTATACCCAAGGAAGCTGTCGGTAAATTGGTCTACACAACTGGCTTCATATGAGTGAAGAAATTATTCCTATTACCGCGTTTGCTAACATTATGTATTATCTAGTCGTAGCAACATAAAATAAATCAAAGCACTTTTTCTTACTTATGGCGGGTATTTAACTGTTCAACATGCACCCATATGAAGCCAGTTATATAGACTAATTTACCGGCAGAGTCGCTGCTCAGAATGCGCCATTAGAGGCTGGTCTACCCTACTCTCACGATAAGATGAGATCACAGTCTAGTATATACAGTCACGAAGCTTGAGTTGTTGAGGGTACTAGGAACAATAGACTGTGCCGGTACTATTTCGCATTGTCTGTGATGAGGCGATAGTAGTGTTCCTAGTGGTTAGCAACTATCTATGGATGCATAATCCCTACATATTGAGCTTCGTGACTGTATATACTAGACTGTGATAAGATGGTGATGGAGATTTGTTGTGATGCCACAGGGAAACCATAGATCCCGGATAAAACCCCCGTGTGATCTGGACCATAGGCTTACTCAAAAAGAGTCATAATTCGGAGTTACGCTGGGGATCGCACCTGGGACTAAAGGATTATAAATTCAGCGCTCTAGCTACTAGACCACCGTGGCGGTTTGTCTTAAAAATTTTGTACTCAGTAAAGAAACCCAGGCTCCACATAAAAATTGTTAGGCGAAATGATAACCTGTGGTTCGGGACTTGTATACCTCTGGCTATAACCATTTTCTAGAATTTAATGTTCTACTGTCATCGTTTAAGAAATCTCTCACTGCAATTGTTTATTTTTCCCTTATTTAAGATTACTCTGTCTCGAAACATTTGCTGTCAATTTACTCTAAGATCCAGATCAAAAAGGCAACAACTCAAAATATGTCAGAAAAAACAAACTTCTAAGTAAAATTTTTGGGTCATTGTAATTACTCAAAATTCTATTAATATGCACTATTAGTTTTATATGTACTATAAGTTTCCAATTAGAATGACGTTAATTGGATTTTTCGCTGTAACATGTGACTTTAAAATGCAATTATCTCAAAACTTTAAATTTTGAGTCATTTTCCTTTTGAACTGGCCCGTCGATATGTCCTACAAAGCATTTTCTTCTATTTGTACGGAGTTTTACATACATTATAATTTTCACATATCTGTAAAGAAAGCAAAATAGTAATTTTATTTATGTATCAAGGGCGAAGTGAAGATGTTTATAGCGAGGGCTACGGAATTGCTACCGAGGTTTAAACATAAAATTTCGCCAAAGGTACATACATTATTTTGTGGCGTACTAGTTTGTAATTGAATAAATTGAAACGTTTTGATAAGAGTTTTAAGTTAGAAATTCACTTTGTTTTTGTATATCTTGTTTAGCGTATTTTGTTTTGGTATCTAGGGACTGTGTATTCTAGGGGAAAAAAAAAGAATACGTAGAAAAAAAATTATTCGCTGAGGGAGGCCATGCATGATATTATTTCTTTGTTGAGTTACCAGTCTCTAAATTTAATAAACAATGTTCTGTTATGTTGTAAATGATGTCGGGATGTTGAAACCGAAATTCCTTCTGGAGTTGTTATTAAAGCCAAACAAGCTGAAGGTAAAATAAGTAGGCTATAATTATAAGTAAACAAACGACACATGTTTTTGGCCCTAGGGCTTATAATAGATATTTATGTATCAAGCACGCAAAATAAGGCTTTAGCGGACGAATTCAGTGTTTTTGGACAAGGCGTAAGCAGAGTCCGAAAATACGGAATGAGTCCGCTAAAGGTTTTGCGTATGTGGTGCATACAATAGTTTTTAGTAAAATCTCTCTAAATTATATGAAATAAAAATTAATAAAGTAAATATAAATATAAGGTATAAAAGCCATAGTCAGTCAATTGCCATATTCTCACCGCCGCGCCCGTCTGATAAACTTAATGAAACAATGTTGGCACATTAAAACTCTGTTATAGTTGGTATGCCGATTGACACTGCCGTCTGGATCCGAATCTCGTATAGGTTACATACAAATACGGACATAGACGGGGGTGCATATTCTGACAAAGGAAAGTTTCCAGTAGGGCACGATGGATTTGGCTGAAAGTGTTAATGTAGACTGACTTAAGGTTCCTGAAAACGATGGTGGAGATCACTCGTTTCGAAATTTTATATTTGTGAAAATACAGCAATTTTAAAAATCTGGATAGGATTCCGTTCTTGCGCGCAGCTTGCTCATACCCTACATGTACTATATCAGTTTTTTTACGCCTGCAAAGGTATAATGGGCTGTACTACATATAACGTAGCCTATCCATGAAGAAATTGAACAATTATGGACTAGTGCACAAGAAAATATATATTTTAAAACTTAAAGCATTTAAGATCAAGAATAAAATTATACAGAAAGTAAAAATATTTAGTTATTTCGGGAAACAATTTGTATATACTGGGATTAAAGATTTCAGAAATGAACTGTATAAATAGTGACAACTACTTGATATGAAAAAGATTTTAAGAAGATAATACAATTTGTAGAACCATGATGTTCCCAATTTTAATATGTGGTTCTGAAATGCAGACAACCCGATAAAATGATCATATAGAAGTTGAGTAGATGGAATAATTGTTTTTGGAACGCTGAAGACTAAACTGGGCAAAAGTTGACATGATGATGATGATGATGATGATGATGATGATGATGATGATGATGATGATGATGATGATGATGATGATGATGATGATGATGATGATGATGATGATGATGATGGTGGTGGTGGTGGTGGTGGTGGTGGTGATGACGATGTTTTCATCAATAGACTACATTTTTAATTTCCTTATTTTCTCATACTCGTACCTAATGCAATCTAGGCAAGTTTTATTCATTTTTCTCGGAGAAAGAAGTCATTTTTAGGTAGCAATTCCTTTTAACGCTAGGAAAGCGTGTTGGAAATTGTCTATTATATGGTAGTGTGTGAAAAGCACTTTCAACACTAATGCAGTAAGTATTTAACACTGATTTTCAACTGTTTGCGTCGATTGTTAATTATGGTTCCCACCAGATGTCAGACGGGGACAGTAGCAAACCTATCGATAAAGCGGTTCAAAAATGGCAGGGCTACTTTTAAAAATGTCTTATTGGCTAAGAAACTTACATAAATTAAATGAATTGGTTCAACAACTATTTAATTAATTTATAATTACACATAATTAAAAACTAAATGTAATGGAAAAAATTGGGAGATACCCGAGTTGAAACCGCAGACCTCTCAATCTCCAGTCTAACAACACTCTACCACTGAATTACAACGTGATAAAGTTTCATTATTATAATGAGGCGGATTAGAGCAGTGAATAAGTCTGATAAATTTTTTCTACATCAGTACCGATGGGCATTTGTCTAAAAACAGTATACTATATACACGTTAAAAATGGTATTTATTTTAACACTTATATCGTAAATAACTTTCTGAATCATGTACACTGATCTCATTTTTACGTTTCATTAGCCAGAGTTCATAACCGTACCTAGTTATATGCCATTGTTGTATAATGTTTAATTATTTCTTAGTTAATTTCCTAAGCGCTGTTTTAATTATTCTGCAGTTTCATACCTTAAAATTGTTATTGTATTGCTATGTCGTTATCATAGTTACACAATCATACCTTACAATTTGAATAGTTTCAATATGCAGTCTGTCTTAAAACAACGATATTATTTATTAATACTTTATTATTATATATCATACTATATTACAAATTTATATTTTATCAGGATTGTCATCACCATCATCTTCATCATCATCATGATCATCATACGTGTCCGAAATCTTTCAAAATTTCCAAAATGTTCCTTTGAAATATTTGGCCTACAAACTTTTAATCCCTGCTCTGTTTCACCGTTTAGTGCCGGAATCCTCATTACCAGAAAATTACTTTCCGAACTGCAATTCACAACGGATTCGTTCATAAAGAGTAAATTGCCATGTTGTTGTCAATAAGACTGCTATCAAATAACAGGAATCAATTTCCACGATGAACCTTCTACAATCAGTGCTAAATTCGTTTCAATAACGAAACGACAGATTGATTGAACGGGAGATGTCAAATCCTATTTCTTCATGAAAGCCATGGAACATTAACATTGCATACAAACAGTCGATTTCACCAACCATAATCGAGGCACAATGAAGGATAATAGTCAAGAAGGCTTTGTTGATTCAGTTTCATTTGTATTAAAACATTTGCATTCCACTTCAATCATCCGGATCCCAGTAATCAGTATCACTTGACAGATGATTTTCAATAAATCTTAGTATTAAATTATCTCTAATACGTGACTATCCATAATATCATATAGCAGCAGTTATAACAAACATAACCTAAATAATATAAATAAGTGTTAGAAAAGTTTTAATTAGGGATGATGAAATAAACAAGAAACGTGTTAATTAACGATGATAAAATAAAAAATAAACATGAATAATTTTAAAAGAAACAATTATTGAAAGTACAATTTTCAAATTTGATTGTTTTAGTGGTTGGTAGTTCAGTTGATGTTATATTGGACGTGTGCGTAAAAGAAGTGAACTCGTTGATGTACAGCTGCCAAAAGAAAAAGTGGCCGCTCTTCTGTATCAAAGTTCCCTTCGGGTATCTTCGCTACAATTCGGAGACAGGCGATGTTACATGTTGTTGGACCACGTTGCCTGATATCTACAGTTATAATTGAAGTATACTGTGTGTTATTCGATAGCATAACGGTAGCGTTCAGGCCTCTTATTCATGAGATCCTGCGTTCGACTACAACCTCGTGCTTTTTATGTCCTTTTTTGTTCTGTTTTTGAGAGAGACAAACTAGACATAATGGCTCCTTTCTCTTTTATGATTATTTTAGTAATTAACATCAGGTTCATTAATATATTATGCCATGACTTTATCATTATCATTATGATATTGTGGCTTCAAATGGAAAGAAAAAATATTTTATTCTCAATAAAATATCTTTCGTGGCATAAACATAACAAATTTACTGGCGTCGGCCTTAAAACATTCAAACAATTAATCGTTCAAAAAACAAAACAAAAGGCCACAATTCAATATTTAGTCTATCTTCCTCTTATCTCGATCATCTTGCAGTTGAGTGGGCATGGAATTGACTAGTCTTTGCAAATAGCGACTGTTCTTAGACACGATATTCCAGGCATTCTGAACATACACACATAAATGTTCTGTCCATGGGCAGGTCTTACATTGCAAACCCAGCAATCTCCAATCTTTCCTATTTTCTGCCTTCCTCTTAGTCTCCGCATATGATCCACATATCCTAATGTCGTCTATTATTCTTTTCAACCAGAGACCCAACCAATTCTTTTTTCTCTTTCTAATCAGTTTCAGCATCATTCTTTCTTCACTCACTTTTTCAAACACAATTTTATTTCTTATTCTGCCTGTCCACTTTACACGCACCGTTCTTCTCCATATCCACATTTCAAATGCTTCAATTCGTTTCTCTTCATTTCATCGTAATGTCCATGTTCTTTCCCCATACAATGCCACACTCCACACAAAGCACTTCACTAGTCTCTTCCTTAGTTTTTTTTCCAGAGGTCCGCAGAAGATCCTTCTTCTTCTATTATAAGCTTCCTTTGTTCATGTTTGCAGTTTTCTTGGAAAGGATAGGCCTAAATGCGGTAACATCCCGTTGCTTTCCGCACACCACTATCTCTTTCGCATCTTATTAAATTCCAGGGGGCCCAAGCGTGGAGATGAGGAGAGTGGATTTGACTAATTGGGCCCTCCGGACTTCACCGAAAGTCACAGCAAGGGTTAAATATTAATTCTATCAGGATGTTTGGCCCGGTCAGAGACCGGGAAATCTCAATTAGCCTTTGCCCCCCGCATCCTGGACTAGCTTCTACGAATCATCAGAAGATCTTAGAGTGTGATTGGGCCAATTTTTCCAAAAATGTTTCCACACTTTTGCTCTCGTACCTCAGCGGACGAACATCGGAATTTAGATTTCAACGTCTCAGGTTCAATTCCTCGTTACTCCTTTTCATTTTATTGTGGTTCAAGATAGTATAATGTAATAATACAAAAAGAAAAACTAATACCAGTATTATGCAACTGGATTTTTCCAAACCTAATATTAAATTTATGTTATTTATATCGCTAAAGAACGATTACAATATAAATAACTTGAATATTATTTATACAGTATCACTAAAGAACGATAACAGAATATAAATGATAAATATCGGTTTGTTAAATTAATATATTGCGAAAGAACAATAACAATATAAATAACTTGAATATTGTTTTATAATGCTAATGAAGGAAAACAGAATATAAATGATAACTTGAATATTATTTAAATCGCTAAAGAACGATAACAATATAAAAAACGTGAATATTATTCATATCGGAATTTCACAGATTTATTACAGATGTATTTAAGAAATTGTAGAAGAATAGTAATTAGTAACAGTGTCCTATTTATTCTTCTTGGAGCCAAATTTGTAACTTTTAAAAGTGTGGTTACTATGTTGAAGTGTATGTGTTGTAACGGATGCTTGATTTGTTATGTATGTGAGTCAGTTATGGAATGCTTGATGTCGTCGCAATGTCGTAATTATAGTTTGATTGTGTTTGTGTGACTATTGTGTATTAATGTATGATGTATGGTACGGAAAGCTGCATATTTGTGTTATAGAAGTGTTACGTATGTGTGTTGTTAATGTTTTTGTATGTTTCAAATTGATACCTGATATTTGTTTTGCAATCGCAATGCCTAATTTACGGATTGTTTATGTTTTGTTTACATCGCATAAGCTAATTTAATTTTCTTTTCCATTTCTCTTTATGCTTATCTTTTTTTGTATAAAACTATAGCCCTAACATACATATGTAAAATACGGCTAACCCCAATTGGAAATACAATAATAATTATTATTCATATCGTTATAATACGATAACAGAATACAAATGATGACCTGAATTTTATTCATATCTCTAAAGAACGATAACAAAATATAAATAACGTGATATCCATAAAGAACGATAACTGGATATAAATGATAATTTGAATATCATTTACATCGCTAAAGAAAGATTAAAAAAAATAAAATGAAAACTTGAAGAAGGCCCGAACCCACGACCTTTGAATCATTAAACAAGCACTCTACCGCTGGTCTACGAGGCGTAGATATGGGACACTTTCATAGTTCCGGAACTGCTTGTACAAGTACATGCATCGTGTGACATCGCCGCGACCCGAAGTGGACTTTGAAAATATTCGCTGTTCACGAGTGCGGCCACTTTTTTTTTTTTACAGCTGTACATGGTGTATCCCTCAACTTATTCAGGATTTTCGAATGGTGCTCTTCATATATGACCAGCGATCTTTATTAATTCTTGTTCTTGAATGCCAATGCGAGTTATATTTGAAAGTGCTGTGCATCGACTGGAGTGATTTGTAATTTTCTGTTTTTTGACTCCAGACCAGTGCAGTTTGAAATGTTGGCAAACAAAGAAACAAATGCTAGGTTAGTGATAAAAATAAACAAATGCTAGGGACGCGATAAAATTAAACAAATGCTAGGGACGCGATAAAATTGTGCGATAAACAGCCATGATTGATTGAAAGACGTCCTTTCATATCGTTTTTTTGGTCAAAAGTAGTGTGACGTAGTAAAAGTGTAATAGTCAACACTAATAGGCCTATTGTACTGTACTTTAGCACAACTATAACATGTATTTTTCATGAATCTGAATCGATCAATTTTTGCTTCCTGGTAATCAGAAATTTTTCTTTCAACATAAATTTGTTCCTTCTTAGTGTGTGAACTTTTTCCTCTATGTGGTATATTGATGCTATTGATCGTTACGTAAATTTCGATCTGAAGACTGATTAACTGGTCAACAAAACTATGTATAGAGGGATAAGAAGAATTAAAAGAGTGGAAATGCGATTGGAAAGATTCTCACCTATTCGTTGTCCGACCTGTGTCCCCAGATTGAGCTGCCCATATATTCGGTGGAAATGGAGCATCACCATCAGTGAATGAATGAATGAATGAATGAATGAATGAATGAATGAATGAATGAATGAATGAATGAATGAATGAAGCCACTGTGTCTCATGAAGGGCTAGGGCTTCCTACAGGAGGGGAAACTCGGTTGGTGTAGTTCACATGATGAGCTATTTCACGTGAACAATATTCACATTCACATTCACTATGTGAGATACACTAAAGTTTGTCAAATTTTAGTTTTATATGAATTTGTTCACTATCTGTCTCCACTCGTTCCTGTTGCGGGCGATGGTTGACCAGTCCCAGCTGCTGCTTGAATGTATCTGCCCATCTTCTTCTTGGCCTGCCTTGTGTTCTCCTTCCTATGTACGGGTCCCACATGGTGGTTTCCCGCGCCCATCTGCCTTGTTGCTGCCTTGCTACATGACCACCCCACTTCCACTTCGTTATGAGGGGTTTTGTGTGATGTTCTCAGAAGCTGTAATTTTCTGCAGTGCCGTGTTGGAGACCTTGTCTCTCTGTGAAACGCCAACTATCTTCCTCTCTATTTTCCTTTGGCATATTTCGATGTTCATTTTTGCCTCTCTGTGAGGGCCCAGGTTTGGCAACCGTATGTTAGCACCGGGAATACACAGGAGTCAAGAGCCTCTAGACTGAGTCTGCGGTTTATGGACCTGTCGAGGAGTATAAACTTTAGCGCCCAGAAGGCTTTCCAGGATTGTATTATTCTCCTTTGTATTTCTTTCTCCATCCCTTGGTTTAGACATTCAATACAATTGTCAAATAAATAAGAAGAAAATTATACTACAGAATCATGTCGGTCCCGACCGGAGACGGAAGGGACGCTTTTATTAGATCAAAACCAATCGGTCCTCGCGGCCGTTTGCCTTGGTGACTCTGAATAAATTGTGGCAGATCGCACGGTCTCCGTACCGGCGACACATCTTGAGTTCCCGGGTAGCTCAGTGGTAGAGCACTGGTACGTTCAACGAGAGGTCCCGGGATCGTTACCCGGCCCCGGAACAATTTTTTTCCTTAGAAAGAATCCAGTATAGAGCAGCTAAATTTGTTAAAGGTAAAAGAGAAGATGGGAACGATACGATAAAAGAACTTAAATGGGAAACTTTGGAAAACAGACGTAGGAAAACTAGAATAACATCATTGTATAGAGCACATCTAGGTCAGAAAGCATGGGTAGACATAACGGCTCGGTTAGAAAAGCCAACGTACTATGGTAGGAACGATCATGATTTTAAAATCAAATGTAGGAAACAGAAAACGGATGTAGGTAAATTCTCATTTTTAAATAGAACTATAAATGATTGGAATGACCTACCTGCAGCGGTCTTTGAGGGCTGTCCTTCCTTAAGGAGATTCAAGAATAATTTAAAGAGTTGTGTATAAAGTGAAAATTAAAATTAAGATGACATTCAACATTTAATTTTTTTTAAGGTGGCATGTATTTATCTAGCCTGACGAGTTTACTTCCTTGGTTTGAATTGTAAATTATTTAAAAATAGCGTGTAAGAGGGCCTTAGACTAGAAATGTTTAGTTTAAATGTAGTTCTGTTTATAAGTACAGTATGCACAAGAATGCAATTATTTGACTTATTTGAACTGTTGTATCAGTGAAGCGAGGTGAGTCAGTGAAGTTATGGTTTTACAGTGCAGTGAACAGTTCCGATCAGTGATAATTTATAGCGTCAATGAAATGTGTTCTATAGTGTCAGTGAAATGTGTTACAGAGTGTCAGTGAAATGTGTGCTAAAGTGTCAGTGAAATGCGTCATAGTGCCACTACAGGGAATGAGATGAGAGTAAAGTGAAAGACTATTGAAAATTATGTAGGACCTATACATAATCATGTAGGTTGTGTTGTAAAATTAGGTGTTTTATTTTATGTTTTATTATTATTGTGTTAAATTGTATTGTGTATTCTTATTGTAATGTGTATAAAATTGTATATGTGTTGTAAATTTTATTATGTATTGTAAATTTTATTGTGTATTGCTTATCATTTTAACTGTGTATTGTTAATATTGTATATACCACTGCCACCGGGTGCTTGCCCACTTGCAGTGTAAATAAATACATACATACATACATGTCAGTTTCAGGTTATATGGGAATCAGATCATGCACAAACGCATCTCCTACTTCATCCGGTTGTAAGTAAAGCAGCCCGAATACATACTCTAACGCTCTAACCAGTCTAACCACTGTCCAGTTATCCTTGTTTTTGTATTCACAAGCCAGACCTACCCCTGAATTTTTTTCCACCAGGAATTTGTTAAATGAAACCTGCAGAGAAAAATTTCAGTATTTTCCCATACGTTTTACACTGTAACATGAGATCTGAAATTAATGTAGCAGGCTCAAAGTTCTTACTAAAGTTCATTTGCTACAAATGGCAAGAAATTGAAAAAATAAATGCGTGTTACAGTGGTAGTTGTCTGCTTTCTGACCTTCTATTATCTTATCGATCACTATTTCAAAGTGATCTGAAGCACTATATCATAAATAATTTTCACCCCAGTGTTCCTAATAATAAACACAAGACACTGACAACCTGTAGTGTCGCTGTAATGTTACAAACAACTGTAAAGAACAAACTTCGGGACGCGTGAGAATGGGGCACAGTAATGATTCACGATGGTCGTTTATACATTGCTCATAGATTTCTCAAGGGTGTGATACCTGAATATGTTTTTAATATACTATATTACGAGAAATTAGCAACAAAACTAAAGGATGCGAAATACTCTACAGCTCTACACGAAATAAAATATTTCTTCCAACGATTTAGATTGTAGAAAAATCCCCATAACACTTATAGCGTTCCCTCGTTGAATGCCAATACTAATTCTTTGGCGGAGGAAAGCCGTTGAGTGAGAGTCACCGTTAAGTGCTGATAAATACTTGCCGATATCAGAAGTTAACAACTTCGCCTCGGAACACCATGGGCCCATAGATTCTACGGCGAAAACGACAAAATTATATCTATCCAGAAGATCGAGATACTTATTGCGTTTAATTGTAACAGCAGATGCAGCGGCTGACCTAGCGAGTTTGGAAGTTTTGGGCAAATAAGAAGAAGCGAAGGTGTTATAACAAGTGGCATCCCATAAAAGTGATTTGCCTTTGGACCATGGTATTAAAGTTAAGCCATCTGGACGTTTGCCATCGGAACGATTTATGCCAATGGGTTCTAGAATGGTAGGAAAACCAGCGGAAATTAGGGCCCTTTTAATGATGTCGTTAATCATGACGTGTCTGGAAAATCGTCCAGAATTTTTTAGGCAACTTAATCCTTGGAGGCCAGAAGAATCGACATCTGCACCACAAATACATTTGTGTGGAAAACAAATTTTAACACCAAGCCTTAAGGCAAAAGCAATCTTAAAGGACGTATTATCCATTAAGGTGCCTATGTTGGAAGAAGGTAAGGCTTGAAGCCAGCATCCTGATTCTTTTTCTCGTAAAGCAAGAAAACGGGCTCTGTCAAAATCTGAGGAGGAAGACGCAAAAAGGCTGTCAAAAGTTTTGGAAGCAAGACCAAGATCCCAGCATTTTTGAGACTCTGGACTGTTTGGAAGATCCACAATGTGAGTAACGGAGGACCATTGTTCAAAAGCCTCAGACATATGAAGGATTCTGATTTCATCACTGTGACTAGAGAGAGTAGATTTGACGAAATTCAGAGCTCCATGAGCCGAGGCTAAAAAAGCAGGCACACAAATATCGCTAACATTGCGAATGCCAAGACCACCAAATGAAATAGGCAAAGTAGCGAAAGACCAAGAATGATTGTCAACTTGGATATTAAGAATAGATTCCAAACAATCCTGCAAAATACAATCAGCCTCTAGAAGAAGAGAGGGAAATAACCAGAGAGGGGTAGTGCAAAGGAAGTATGTTAGGCGAGGTATATGAAAGCAATTTTTTAAAAGGAAATATGCTGTATGAGTGCAAAGAGATTGTAGGCCAATAAATAAATGTTTCATAGTATCTAATTTATCACGCATAACAACTTCCACAGCTGGCAGTAATATTGGGGAACCAAGGAGTGTCAAAGTGGAAGGAGATGAAAGTCGAATTCCAGGAATGAGAGCATTAAAAGTTGTAAATACAGTATCATCCTGTGATGAGCAAAAATGTAACTTGCATTTATCCGGGTTTAACTCAAGACCAATAAGTTGGCAAGAATTAATAAGTGTTGAAAGGTCAGATAAGACAATATCCGGAGGACCACCTAAAATGCCATCATCCAAATAGAAGAGATTCAAAGGACTGTTTAATTTAGATACTACGGATTGAAGAGTAAGACTGAAAAGAAGGGGACCGAGAGGGTCGCCTTGTTGAACGCCTGTTTGAGAGGAGATTATATCAAGATTATAATACAAGTTAGAAGGTTCCCGATAGGCTTGCCATACAAAAACATATAATTGGGGGACACAATTTTGAACGATTTCGAGCATAGATTCGCTTTCTATACAGTTAAAGGCGTTTCTAAAATCATGCTTTAATAGAACATGATTATTGTTTTTATTTATGTCTACAAAGTTCGCACTGTGTGGATAATAGATTCGCATCCTTTAGCAACACCAAAACCAAGCTGGTGAGGAAGTAATAAAGTACTAGCTGATTCTTTGACAGAAATGCAGGCGATTTTGGAAGTTAGTCGACGAATAGTGTTCCCAATTGCAATGGGTCGTATTCCGCCATCCTTCTTACTAATGGCTAACAGAGAGGCCCCGTATAAATGTGGGCAAATATGGCTGTTGACATTGCCTGATAGCATGAAATTAACTACTTGAGTAATAGATTGAAGGAGACGACGTCCAGAATCACCTGCAGATTTAGATGTGAGGTCCTTATAATGTTGAGATCGGATGCCATCAATACCAGACGCAGAACCAGTGGGAAAACTATGTATAGCTTTAAGAACCATGTCTTGAGAGACAGACAACATAACATCTGACCCAGAAGGCGGAACAGGAAAGGAAAGAGGCCGTGAAGGTGGAGGATGTTTCAATTTTAAGGCTTCGTATGTAGCACTTGAAGCTTTGGCTATGCCATAATCGGATGAAAGGACTCGAACAGCTCCATGGATATCACCATCAGCTACCTTAGTTTCAACTAGACGAGAAGTAGAGAGAGAAAATTTATGTTTATAGGGTGTAGATTCCAGTGAGAATGTCTGAATGTTCGCTTTAATTTTTGAGATCAAAGATTTATCCGACTTCCGATTTTCTTTCACAGGAACTTTGAGAGCAATATATGCAAAGAGGAATAATTGATGCCAAGATTGGTCAGAATTGAGAGAGACACATTTATCCATAAGTTGTACTAATTTATCAGCCGCGAAACAACGTGCACCTTTAGGAATTCGACGTAAAATGGGGATATTATTCTTACATCTTGAGAGCGTTGAAAAGAAGGTGTCTTCGGAAGAAGTATCGGAAAGGTGCTGAGAAAGGGGAGAGGCATTAGAATGGACTTTGGCCGTATGAATGCGTAGTCCCTTCAGACCCTTGTAAAATTTATCAGTGTTGTCAGAACATAGAGAGCAAGATAAAAGGTCGTCAGTATGGGTTGAAAAATTATGAGTAGTATCCGATAAGTTATTACAAGAAGGACAAATCCATAAAGAATTAGACTCACTATGTAGCTGTACTTCTTCATAAGATAAGCATACACAATCACCATGAAACCAGGATTGACATTCAGAACAAAATATAAAAGTACCCTTAGAAGACGAATCAGAAGTGCCACAGAGGGAGCAGATGAGAAAATCACTGGAAATCATAAGCACATGAATAAAATATAGCGTTGCTAACGAAAATAAACAAACAATGATGGCATGATAAAATATCCATAAAACAAGAATGAGATAAAATAGAATTCACTAACACTGCGACTACACGATGAATCAGTTCTCATCAAGTAGAAACAAGTTTTAGTCCATTAAACAAATAATTCTTCTATTCCTAGAGGAGAAACAAACGGCCACAACCACATATTTGAAGCACTATGGATACCGGTGTAAACAGTTGTCACACATGCCGTATGAAAATCGGTCCAAATGTTCATAAATAAGTTAAAACAAGATATACTAACACTTCCACAACAAGATGAACCAGTTCTCATCAAGTAGGAAACACGTTTTAGTCCATTAAACAAATAATTCTTCTACTCCTAGAGCAGAAACCACAAATTTGAAGCACTATGGATACCGTTGTAAACAGTTATCTCACATGCCGTATGAAAATCAATCCAAATATTCATAAATATGTTAAAACAAGATATACTAACACTTCCACAACAAGATGAACCAGTTCTCATCAAGTAGGAAACACGTTTTAGTCCATTAAACAAATAATTCTTCTACTCCTAGAGCAGAAACCACAAATTTGAAGCACTATGGATACCGTTGTAAATAGTTATCTCATAATGTTTTTTTTGTAAGAAGCTTTACTTTTAACGCGAAGTAAATAGAACACTAAAGGAATGTAGTGACAATTAATGGAGCCATGAATAGTAAACATGTTGGCAAAAATATTTATAACAATAATTGAAATTGAAAGTTCCATCAATATAAACTGAAAAACAGTTTAGTACAAATACCAAATTTGTATGACAATTAAACATAACAATACCGTTATCCTTGTCATTACCCTTCTCCGTAGCAATGAGGGCGGTTATGTACTCAATGTCAACAGACATTTTGTATGAGGTGACTACAGCGTTGCCAAACATCCATTACTTAAAGTGGCTTAATAATTAATTAAAGTATTAAAACGTTCTTAAACCGTAAACGTGACAGGAATATTATGCAAAATTATTTGCGGGAAGTGATAACTCTAATGTAAAGAAGTTTATAAAATGTGTATTTCTAAAAGTGTTTAAAATATAATGAGATTAACATTTATCACATAAAATAATTATTTCTGGGAAATCTAAGCGCAAAGGAACAAAATGGTATAGGACTTCTCCATTCATATTATGCTCTGGATTCGTTCCTTAAAAGAACTCTCACCCTGTATAGACACGGAGACGAATATTTTCAACAGATATGTGAAACAAGTATTGTAAAACAATATCAAGAAGAGACTTTGACAATGTCTAAAACTGTAAGCGAAGAACTGAGCCGGCGGAGTTATCCTGTCTAAGCTCATTAGTTGAATTATTCCTTTATTCAATTCCTTAGAGACAAGAAACAGGAGGAGAATGTTGGACGGGATTTGAATAATTTTAATTTAAATGATAACTTATACACTGCGATGAGATGGAAGACCTGAACTAATATGGAAATATAAAAACCAATAATAAGATACAGTCCTTCTCCCTAAGTTATGGAAAGTGGTTTTGAAAGTTGCAGGAAAGCAATGATCGCGGATTCGATTTCCGTCTAAAGCACGACATCTGCCCAGTGTTAATATGATATACTGTCTTACATGGACGTCGGCATCATATCAGTAAAAAAAAAGAAATATTTACAGCCTGAGTATTTAGTCTTGCTTGGAGGCCACGTATAATCAAATCATGTACCTAACATTGCCATAAGACAGTGCGCAAAAGTTTCTAATATCTAGACAACATTCTCTAAATGACCTCTGATTGAGATTCTGGCTGATAATCTATTATCAGGCAATGCATCTCATTTGACTATATGTCAGAGGAAAAACAGTTATTCGTATACATCTGAAGTCTGATTAGTGTAATATGTAGTTAGTCAGCTATGTATTAAGCAATGGAGAGTGAAAGGAAATAGACATTAACCCATTATCTCCCGGCTTAGTTTCCTCATGAGCGATGCGTTATTCGTGTCATTTATGAGGTTCCTACCAGTCTTCGGACTGTTGACTGTAAAATGCCTAGAACGGTCTTCATACTATTTTCTGCTTTATAAGAACAGTTCCTAAGTATTTCAGAAATCGTTCAACGGATATTCAATTTTCCTTGATTAATATTGTAATGATAAGAGTTGGTCTATGTTACCCACATCTGTAATGGAATCACCATCGAGTAATACGTACACTCAGAGACAAAAAAAACTCTGACACTTATTGTTCAAGGGCACTTATTTTATGACAGAAATTGTTAATCAAAGGTCTAGTAGGTTATAAAATGTAATGGTTTTTAAATGATAGAAAAACACATTTGGAACAAAGGATCGTATATTTAAACATAAATACGTTATTAGAAATAAAATCTTTTCATCAGAACGCAAAGGGCGTAAAACCAGTAAAAACATTTTTCAGCTGTAGCTCAGATGTTTCGTGCTTTTAACATTGAAATCACATTTTTAGAAACATGTGTTACTCCCTCGGCATTGGATAACTGCAACCATACATCTTGCCATGCCTTGAATCAGGTTAGAAATGGCTTCTTGAGGAATATGATGAAGAAATGCGTACTTTGGTACATCACAATAATATCCTTGAGGAATGTCTTCCCATGCTTCAAGAAGTGCTTGTCTTAACTCCTGTAAGTTTTCTGGGGGTGGCCGCCTCTTTCTAATACGCCGTGCCAGCATACCCACAAGTGCTCAATTGCATTCATGTCAGGACTCCTTGCTGGCCACGATACGGCATGAATCTCCACTTCTTGCAGATAATTTCTGGTAACGCAAGCGACGTGCGGGCGTGCATTGTCGTACATTAGAAGAAAACCATTGCCTATGTACGGACCAAATGGCACTACATGATGGACCAAACATTCATTTATGTAACTGTCAGCTGTTAGATTTCCGTCTATGCAAACCAACTCCGTACGAGCATTCATACACACTCCTGCCCAAACCATCACTTCACCATCTCCAAATGCTGATCCCTCGGAAATACAATATTGCGAAAATCGTTCCACTCTCATCCAAATTCTCTCACGTCCATCAGGTGACTTGTCTGTAAACAGAACACAGCTCCACTGTTCATTTCTCCAGGCTCTATGATCCTGTGCAAAACGCAATCTTTCGACGTGATCATCCTGAGTAATCTGGGACCAGTTGCAGGTTTAACTGATATCAGCCCACTTGCTTTCAACCTTCTTCTAACTGTTTTGGTTGATATTGGATGTCCATGCATGTCAACAAACCGTTAGGCTACCATCGTAGCTAGCAGGTTGCGCTCTCTAAGAACTGGTAACACCATGCGCCTATTTTCATTTTGAGTTGTGCATGCGGACGACCCGAACCTGATTTCCTGTTATATTCTTGTGTCTCTCTAAAATGTTTTAGGGCATCCTAAATGGTACTTCTAGACATATTCATGACATCTACGATGTAACGTACACTGCGTCCATCATCATTTACAGCAACAGCTACAGCAATATCTTCGGGTCGCTTCTTTAAAAGATAAAGTGTGACTACCAACAAAAACAAAGACAAAAATTCTGTAGTAACTGAGACTTTCTACAAATAAATGGCGTATCTCATAATAATGGCTTGTTTATACGAATCCATGCTAACGAAATGACCACAAATGGATATTAAATTGCATGGCCTACTAAAACTCTGACTAACAAACGTGCAATTTTTTGTTTTTATAAAAAAAAAGTGTCCGGGTTTTTTTGTCCCTGAAAGTATAATATGTAGTATATAAGTTAGAGAAATTAGGATATAGTGACGTATTTAACGTACTGTTTTATTTTATTTCATTAACAACAGTTTACAGGAGTGAAAAGCACATTAGTGTAATTTTTAACATGCTTTGTACTGCGAGAGACTGAAGACAAATTCTGTTTTCAATGTTTATTCTCAACTACGTTTAACTTTTTTTGTCTGTCTCCAACACAGACTGAAGAACTGGCAGTCAGTATGCTGCTGTGTGATGTCTCCAGGTGAGTACTAATGTATCACATATTGTTTTGTAAATTATATTTCATACCCAAAGAGAAATTATATTTTAAATATTTTATTTTGAATGCGTAAAATTACTGTTTCCAACTCCGTCTGTTGTTACAGTTAATTGTTTTGTTATTGAAAAAATCTGTCATCTTTGCTATATAACCATAAACATCGGAGTTGTGCATGTTGAGTGGAGGTGACATGAAACACGTATTTATTTTAGTTATTTGTTTTCTGAGTTAAACTCTGATTTTTATCAAACGAAATGAAGCACTAGCCACTGTTAATATATTGTAGATTGACTAATAAAAACACGTGCCTTTGTATCGAGCATGTCAACGACTTGATAAATGATATTCTTTACACAGATATTGTATTAACACAGATTTTTTTATTTCTCTTCTACTTTATTCTTTGCCTAAATAATTTTGTACGTTAATGATTTTTCCTCGAGTACTTAAAGCTGCATTTGCTTAAACTGTTGTTAATAGTAGTTTCTGCCACTGAAGATCTAGCCAAAGGGACGGAGTTGATAATACCTAATAAATATAGGAAAATAAAAATATGGACACTATTTGACTTGTAGCTCGTATGAGCTTTGTAAAACCAGTACCCTGCAACATAAAATAAAATTTAAACAAGAAAATAATATTTGTTTTTATTAAATTATTTACACCCAAAAGGATCAATATATTTGACAATCTATCTCAAGAGTTAATTCAAATTAATGCAAAATATACCATTTTAACAATTTATTGGCTATACTAAATTCTACAATATTAATTCTACTGAAATTGACGTTGGTTCTAAGCATTGAATACTGTAACCAGAAACTGCCTGCAGAGTTTAATGTTTTATTCCTTTGAACAAAGTAGGCAACCATAATTTTAAATACAATAAATAATGTTTAAAATGTCCAATCTTATGACATCAGTTTAATATTAACATTTGTTAATGATGTTAAATATAAATAATGTATAAACATTTTCGCCTTTTACGGCATCATCAGATACAACTTGCTTCTACGATATCTAAATTACATAGTGGAATTTTTGTTTTCTCTTGTAGCAAACCATAAAATTGGTGTTATAATAATAAGTAATAATATGTAATAATGACTCACAAGTTTTATGTATTTTACTTACTGGAAAAATTTTAGGTCATTTCTCCTTTTTTTCCTTTCTTTTTCCTTCTTTTATAAAAATTTTCAATTCGCTACCTTAAATAGTTTTGGAAAAATGTACCTCAGTTGTTAATTGTATTAAAAATGTACACACCACTTACACTATGCATGAAAAATTGCAGCGCTCGACAATGAAAAATGCATTAATTAAAAATGTTATGTAATTGATTGTATTTTTGCCTATGTCTCCCCTTTAAGATGTAGTTTTTCAAGTTACGAATTCTGCTTATTCCAACTTTTCCCAAGTTATTCTAAAATATTGTAAGAAAAACTGAATAACAGTGTCCATCACCTTGCGTATAAGTTTGGGGTCTTGTGTTTAATTAAAAATGATTCAGGATTGGTATACTTATACTCAAGAATAGTACACATGCAAAATTAAATAAAAATACTAACATTTTATAGATGCACAAACGTGAGATACCAGTAAACAGTAAGAAACTTCTCATGTCCCAGACTACATCTTTTGGTATGTTTATTCTCATAATAGATCTTTTATTCTGATTTTTATGTTTTATATATACCAAAATTATGAACAAAAGAATGCTCTGTAAATATAATATATACCATTATTATGAAAACATTACATTTAATATTGTAAAATATTATATGAAAATTGTCCCGCACATATATGTGTCATTGGTGCAACAGAATGTTTATAGCATTCATAAGTAACAGTGTATATCTCCAATAAATGATTTCTTAGCATCACCACAGATACACTTGATTGTACTTGTCACTATCTCTCTCACTAGAGAGTTCTTGAAATTTATATTTTCTCCGCCATTCATAAAGTATTTTGATATGATACCTCTTGCACAAAGGGGGAGATCTATAACTGAAATTTGATTAATATATTTCAGTATTATTTGTATTTATCCTGGTAATGATGAACAGTTTTCCTAGTAGAAATTTTGTTTTTCAGCATTAACTTCCCATGATTGTACGAGAAGTTTCGAAGAGAACGGCAGTTATTACGTAGACATTCGGCCCCCCCTACTACCAATAATGCATAGCACAATGTCAATACGGCGGTTGCTGTCGTCTGCGATATATCGAACTTTTCTGTTGATTTTCGAGTTCATTTTTTTTTTCTGGTTATTATATGCTTATTTAAGTTGTGTTAACTCTCGCTAGTGGTTTTATAGTTTATTTCATCCGTGTTAATATTTATTTTATTATTGTAAATATTTTTGTTTTATTATTATTATTATTATTTATATTATTATTATTATTAATGAATTAATTTGTATTACTATCTTTGTATCACCTCCGTCACGGGTATTCTATCATTATTATTATCATCATCATCATCATCATCATCATCATTATTATTATTATTATTATTATTATTATTATTGTTACTATTATTTCTAACATCAACATTATTATTGATCTCTTTAAAATTTATGTAGACTACTGGACTGTACCCGAGCACGAGCATATGCTCATTTCGGGTATATATTCATATGTATCATTTCAAATGTAAATTGTGAATAAATTTGAATTTGACTGTGAAATTTGAAGTCCCACACTTGCTATGTAGTACTCATATTCACCACCAGTTTCGTCATGATATAAAGAGCTTCCAACATGTCTGAACAGCTGATCTAATGTGCCTGTATGTAAAGTAAAAGTGATGTATATTCTGTTTGATAGGAGTGAGTAGCAAAATCCATATCATTCATACAACAGGCTGGAAATAGAGATCGGTTTGACCTACAAATCCAGACGTTCCACTATGCAATTCCCCACTTAAAAGTAGAGAAAAAGTATGTAGCTAGCAAGACCATGTGCTGTATGGGTGTAAAAATTGAAACTAAGCACAGGAAAGTAATTGATGCAACAGTCGTTGGTGTAACAATTACTCCTATCTAACACCGCTGCTGCACCAATGATTGACTGAGATTTTAATGATGTCATGTTTGATGACAACTTGGCAAAATTAGTTACATATAACAAAATTTCAGTATCTATGAATTTACAAGAAAGATCCCGCCAAAAAAGAACAAAGGGTTGAACAGGACTGAGAGGTCATGCCTCAGCAGACAGCAGAGAGATGCTGGTCCTGTAAAGAGAGAGAAATATCTATAAAGAAAGCACGAAATGTATAAAAAGAAGAAGCCAATAGCTGAACGTTCCGAGAGGGACAAAAGGCACCAACGACGGCTGTGGGGAGAAAATACTGCAACATAAAGGACAAAAGAAAAAATGTGATGAAGCACAGGTATCTCAGTCAGCTGCTTCAGGGAGTTCCATTTCCAGCAATCCTCCTCCATCATCCACTACTACTATACCCATACGAGAAAGGGTTCACCAAAGGCTTGAAACTTCTGAGAGGCAGGGCATAGCCGTGGAGCTCCTGATGGTTTTAGTAGCACAATAAAAAGAGCAGCTCACACACTGGTCATGGTACAGATATTACTACAGCTAAAACATTGTATAAGTGAACGTACAACCATCAAACTTTTTTACCCGACCAGACCATTAACAGTGCTTTTACCGAGGTTCCATGTCTTACAACAATTCCACACAAACAATGAAGATTCATCAAATTGTCAGTGTCCAAAATTTTACTATTCAATGAAAAGAATTTAGTTGTTACAGATGTCAGCAAACATGTTCTTGTATTCAAATGAAAGATGTTGTATTTGTTTGTCATACTGAAATACCTCACATTTCTGAGCAGATAGAAGTGGACTCCTCGAACCAATTGAAGGTTTAGAGATAATGAACTCATTGACAATCGAGTAATTGTTCGCTATGAGGGCAATTATTACCCTGGAAAGGTACAAGATATTGATGAATTGCACATTGCAGTTAACTACATTCATCATTCTCGAGGCTACTAGAAAAAGAACAAATTCTTTTGGCCAAAAATGTGTATCTCATGTGATATGATTCTAGTGATGTGGTTTCCTTAATGCCAGAACCAAATAGGCTCCAATCTGCTCACATAGAGATTCCTCAATCTTTGTGGCAGGCTTTGCTGGCTACTGCTTCACAGTAAAGTAACTCTTAAATATTTTAAATAATTTATTTTCAATATTTTTCTGTAATTTTCTCATCCAGTTTTGGGCAAAACATTTTTGTTTTATTCTGCAATTTCGATAAAACATTATATAGGAAGATTCTGTGAAAATTGTTTCTTTCATGTTCCTGTAATTTAAGCCATGTTCATATACTAATATGAGATATACATAAGACATCTGATTATTATTTTCTTCGATAACATTGAAAGTAATTAATTCAACATTGTAAGTCATTGATGCAACAGGAAGTATCACTGGTACACTGGTGCAACAGGGAGTGTCATTGGTGCAACAGGCGATGCCATTGGCGCAACATGCACATTTGTTTATAATTGAAAAATAACTTAGATTTTATTAAATCAGCGTGATTATTATTTTCCCTGTCATTTATATATGTAGCTTTAATTTACAATATTGAAATTGCATTTTTCAAAAATTTCATTCTCATTTTTTCTTTCTGTTTCCACATTTCCATATTTTCTTATAATGACTCATATACATAGTTAATCTAAATTCAATCGGCAAACTTCCAGGAGTTGTAGAGGACTCCCAACTAAACATAAGAAACCAATGACCAGAAACCAATTGTTAACAAATTACAGCGTGTTAATTATTTTATTTGAAAACTAATTTGTGCTCCATTATCTTACATTTAACTTTACTTGTAACACAAGCATATATTTTTTAACAAGCAATAGTAATTAGTTAACAAAAAATAAATTTAGTACTGTAAAATAGTAAGAAAAACAGCAAAAAAAATTAATTTATTTATTTATGTAACTTCACAACATTCTATATTATGTTTTTAAACTGTGATCCTACTGATGCGATATAGGCTTTGCACCTCAATCATTGTTCGTCTAACCATCGGAAACACAAAGAATTTCTCTCAATTCTTAGTCTGCAGCAACGACTCATGCCACAAGGTGCCTACAGAAAGTAATTTTATTGTTGGATTCTTTCCCGTATATTTTTCCTCCTGTTGCTAAGAAACAAAGGGTTTCCGACATGTAGTTTACCACCTCAAAATAATTTAAATGGTGTCTCCTATCATTCAACACAGTTTGAGGGTTGAATTTAGATACACCTGTATATTATACCTTCCTGTAGGGAGTGAGTTTGTGTATGTTTGTTGTACGCTGTCTTATGCGGTGTCTAACTCTGATCTCATAATCAAGGAATCACGCTACTTTTGGATGTCTATTGTCAATTCAGAATCCTTAGCAATTAGTATGGAACAGATCAAACACGATACAATCAAGTGGTGTGTTATGAGGCTCATGTTACAGTTATTGCGCTAAAGGTATAGTGTTGTTTCATGTTTACTTTGGCGACATGTTCCTATACACGAGCAGCTACACTACATAATCTGCTACTAATTACAGTGCTAATATTACACTGGTTCCCCGAAGCGGGGCAATACGACTGTTGCAATCGTGCTCAAGTAATGCACAATGCTCAAGCTAATCGACAAAATTAATAACTGCATTCCTATCATTTTACGTGTATTCCCTTTTTATTACTACTATAATTTTAATTTATGAAACACGACTGTTTGTATTAATAGACCTACTGATACTCTAAATATAATTTTACCTCAACAAATGTTATATAAAATTATTTGGAATAGAGACATGAAGGAGATTTAATTACGTGGACTCATATTTTGTTATCAAACTTTCATTAAATTATAAATACATGAAAAGAAATATTAGAAGAGAATCATTCTGACAAAAAATATCATAATTGCAATGCGAATTGAAGTTACGTTAAAGTATTCATATTCTGTCTTCCAAACAAAGTGAACTCTTAACTTACATAAGCAGTCAATATTAATAGTTTATGTATTATGATACGTATTTAATTAGCGATAGACACATACTGCTTTCAATATAAGTTACTCTAAATCATCCATTCATAATTGTCTGTAAAAGGGAGCGTCTTTCACTGCACACCCAACATTCTCCAATCTTCACTATTTTCCGCCTAATACTTAGTCTCTGCATACGATCCATAATCTTGATGTAATCTATCATCTGATAAAATCTTCTGCCCCGAACTTGTCTCCCGTTCACCATTCCTTCCGGTGCGTCTATCAGTTGACCCAGCTAATTTCTTTTTATCTTTCTGATCAATTTCAGCATTACTCTTTCTTCACCCACTCTTTGTAGCACAGCTACATTTCTTATTCCATCTGTCCATTTTATATGCTACATTCTTCTCCATATACACTTTTCAAAGTGTATATTTATTGGAACAAAACAGTCTCCCAATTATTCATTAAAAAGAAACCGACTCTTACTTCTTGTTTTCTTCGTTACAAAATGACGATTCTCACACTGGAGTCCGGTGTGGCTTAGTGGATAAAGCGCCCCGGTGCCGGAGAGAATTTTTCTCTGTTCTATCCATCCTTCATCATAAGATAACGCAGAATTCCTGCACGGAAAAATAATATGTACTTCGGTACATCCTAATAATATGATATGCGTAAGTAATCACTTAGTGATTCAAGACGGCGCTCATCCCGTCGGATCTCGGTCACTTAGTCACTCGTAATGAGTGCACCTCAGTACATAGTGCGTTGGACATTGTCACATATTCTGTGACATAGTACATGAGGATAAGCCACCAAAGGAAAAACTGAGAGATAGAACTTAAATTAAGGGAATTCGATCCGGCATTGGAACTGGAATCCGGTGTGGCTTAGTGGCTAAAGCGTCAGCACGTAGAGCTGAAAACTCGGGTTCGAGTCCCGGTGGCTGAGAGAATTTTTCTCTGTTCTATCCCTCCTTCAACATAAACTATTACGAGCACAATTACTATAATGTCTACGTCAGATATTTCCAACTTCTGGCTCTGTGATGTCCCACGTCTCTGCTCTCGAGCTCCTTGACAGGGGAAGCATAGCTATAAGAACAAAGTAGGGAGAGTGGCAGTGGAAGGGATGGAATTGTTTAAAGAGCGAAGACATAATATTACTCTCCCTCACGTGCTCTACAAGCTCTGTTCCGTAAGGGAAACACTCTCTAACGTCAGAGATTGGCCAGTTGGAAATGACTTGTCTACGTTAATGTCTTTTATACATTACAGGTTAAGCTAAACCAACCCTGGACATAAAAAGAAAGGAAAAAGGAAATAAGATAACCCAACCCACTTCACCGCTTTAGAAATAAACACATAGTAAAGCACTGTGCATCAGTGGTGGATTTTAGGCGACTAGCGAGAGCCGAGAGCCATTATGCATGACTTATACAATCCGTCACTTATCAATATTATTGTCTTCAGGTCTACTAATAACGATCCCATACCAAACTGTCTCTGCCGGGGAATGTGGAGTGGGGAGTTAAGGGGTATCTGCAGTACCTCAATTGAGCTATTTACGCCCAAACCTGAGCTAAACAATTATTTTTATTGGATTATATAAGTCAAAACAAATTAATGAAAAATAAATTAATATCATTATTTTATGCTGTAACCAGTTCCTTAAGTCTTATACGAATTTTATTGACGTATAATAGTCATGGGCATCCAAAAACTTAAATCTGGTATAATTAAATCTAATTATAAAACAGAAGGTGAAAATAATATGAACAATTATCTAACATTATCACTACTACATAATATTTCCAAACTTGTTTTAAAATGTATTATAGTTCGCTTAATCGTTTAGAAAAAAAAAATATTTTAAGTGATAGACAATTTTGTTTCTGCAATAAAAACAGTACAGATAATAAAGTTACTCTAAAATAGTTGGAGAACTAGACAAAGGAAATATGTGTCTTGGTCTTACGAGTATATGTATACTTTAGAAATGTGCGTATCTGCGGACGTGGAATATAATTACAAGCATGATAAGCAGTAGACTGCCGAAGATGACTAAACCACACATATTAATTAATTCCTTTACTTTCATAGTTGCTCCATTACACAGTTACTCATTTACCTAATTAATTATTCAGGTAGCTACTTAATTTCCTAATTATTTAATTATATAGTTACCCATTTTCTTGTTAAATTAAAATTAAGAGCTGTTGACTAAAGTAATTCACTAGTCAAGTATTTTTCAGTCTTCAAGAGGACTTTAACTTTAGAAAGATATTTAAGGCCAGAAAATGGAAATCTGATCTTCGTTTTACTCGTAGTATCTCTTGGAAAGACTTTTGAATAGACTATCTTGTAGCTGGTGACAGGGCAGAGATTTCTGCTTCCTACGCAAATACCTCCTCCCCATTGTATGGTATCAAAAATCAATGACAATGATATTGAAATCTCGTCAACTGATATTCCCCGCGGTCCACATTCCAGCGCCTGCACAGAGGTTACGAACTCTCACTCAACTTTTAATTTCTTACTTATTGTAAATCAGAAATTTCTTTTTTTGTGCAAAGCTCTCAAAATCAGCTTTATTTCTCCACAAATAAATGTGTATTTGAAGGTGTTCTATAACACTGACAAATAAATTTATCCTAATTATAATGATCACAGTTAAGTAAATACCACGAGAAATCTGAGATTGTTAATGAATTCTCGAGTTATGTAGGCCTACTGTAGTAGCAAGAGAATTTAACTAGTAATCTCAGATCCTCGAGTGGAAGTTTTATTATTATGACTTTCCCGAATGGTATGGGAAATCTAGAATTTAATTAAAATTCATAAAAGGCGCTTAATAAAAATTACTTACATGATTTAATATGCAATTAAAATTCTAATACCACATGAATTGTCTCACTTCATACTGGAAAATAACGGAATACTTGTAATTAATTATTGTCACTAATGATAATGATTGTAATGACAACTGATGATAATGTTAACGATGATTGTAATGACAGGTAATGATAATGATGATTGTAATGACAACTGATGATAATGTTAACGATGATTGTAATGACAGGTAATGGTAATGATGACTGTAATGGCAACTAACGATAATGATAATGATTGCAATGACCACTGATAATGATAATGATTGATGACAACGGACGATAACAACAATGATTGTAATGAGCATTAACAATAACGACTGCGATTGATGATCACTGACGATAACGACTGCGATTATGATCACTGACATAACGACTGCGATTATGATCACTGACGATAACGACTGCGATTGATGATCACTGACAATAACGACTGCGATTATGATCACTGACGATAACGACTGCGATTATGATCACTGACGATAACGACTGCGATTGATGATCACTGACAATAACGACTGCGATTATGATCACTGACGATAACGACTGCGATTATGATCACTGACTTAACGACTGCGATTATGATCACTGACGATAACGACTGCGATTGATGATCACTGACAATAACGACTGCGATTATGATCACTGACAATAACGACTGCGATTATGATCACTGACGATAACGACTGCGATTATGATCACTGACGATAACGACTGCGATTGATGATCACTGACGATAACGACTGCGATTAATAATCACTGACAATAACGACTGCGATTATGATCACTGACGATAACGACTGCGATTGATTATCACTGACGATAACGACTGCGATTATGACCACTGACGATAACGACTGCGATTGATTATCACTGACGATAACGACTGCGATTGATGATCACTGACGATAACGACTGCGATTGATGATCACTGACGATAACGACTGCGATTGATGATCACTGACGATAACGACTGCGATTGATTATCACTGACGATAACGACTGCGATTGATTATCACTGACGATAACGGCTGCGATTATGACCACTGACGATAACGACTGCGATTGATGATCACTGACGATAACGACTGCGATTGATGATCACTGACGATAACGACTGCGATTGATTATCACTGACGATAACGACTGCGATTATGACCACTGACGATAACGACTGCGATTGATGATCACTGACGATAACGACTGCGATTGATGATCACTGACGATAACGACTGCGATTGATTATCACTGACGATAACGACTGCGATTGATGATCACTGACGATAATGACTGCGATTGAGGATCACTGACGATAACGACTGCGATTATGATCACTGTCGATAACGACTGCGATTATGATCACTGACGATAACGACTGCGATTGATGATCACTAATCATAACGACTGCGATTAATGATCACTAACAATAACGACTGCGATTGATGATCATTAACCATAACGACTGCGATTAATGATCACTAACGATAACGACTGCGATTAATGATCACTCACGGCAACGACTGCGATTGATGATCACTATCGATAACGACTGCGATTAATGATCACTCACGATAACGACTGCGATTAATGATCACTCACGATAACGACTGCGATTGATGATCACTATCGATAACGACTACGATTGACGATCACGGATAACGATTGTGATTGATGACTACTGAAGGTAATGATTATGACTGATGACCACGAGACGATATCGATTGTGACTGATGACAAGTGAATGTGATCGATGACCAGTGATGATAATTATTGGCATGATCAATGATGAAAATTATTGTGATTAATGGCCTCTAACGATTGTAATTGTTGGCCACTAATAATTGTGATTGTTGGCCATTAATGATAATGGTTATAATGACCGATGATGATGATGACGACGATGATCGAAAGATTGACAATGACGATTCATGAGGATACCAAGTACTGAACACCAAGTTGACGACTGATGATGATCGTGATGATTACCGGAATTGTTGATTATATTCACGATGAAAATGTACTTTAAAAAATTCGTTGCGCGAAATAAAACCTTCTATGGGTACATACATCTTAATAACTTGGATGTTATTATTGTCTAGAGAATGGCAATGAGGTCAGTGCGAACGTCGTCAACAGGGACAGACTTATGCAGCTACAGATAGATAGACTCGTTCAAACATTGACTGGGGTATTGAAAGGTTACCGGGTGATCGCTCCAACGAACTTCAAACAACAACCCGAGTTGCTAGGGGCAACTGGCGGCTATAGTCAAACGTGTGTGAACATGGTTCCACACAATCACCAGAGGCCAATATCCCAGTTCTGTTATGCGGTAGTGCGAATTTTTTCCCTATATTAAGTATCGCCTATGCGCTTAGGTACATTCCTGTCATAAAACATTTGAATTGAACCTCTCATCGTCGACAATTGGAAACTAGCAAACATTCATGCAAGAATTACACAACTACACATAGTTTTATGCTTGTCGAAAGCATGGTTTATATAGGGTGACCAGACGTCCCGTTTCTAACGGGATTGTCCCTTTTTTCAGCCTCTTGTCCCCTGTCCCGAGAGAAGTATACTCGGGACGCCAAATGTCCCGTTTATTTTTTTAAATGACTTCCCGTTTCCTTAAATTCTTGTCAAAATATTTATTTTTCTTTTACTGGTACTTTAATATGAAAGACAAATTTAGATTGCAAGTATTTTGTTAGGAATACCTAGCATCAATGCATCATCAGACAGCGTGTTTTCATTGATGAATTTAATTTGATCTGACGAAATAAATCATTTTTCAGTTAAAACCATAAAGACCATGTTATTCACAAAATACCATTTCAAAAATGTGTCTTGCATGGACTTCTATAATTTCCTGAAGGAAAGATCAACACTTCTAGAGAAAATTCACTCATCAAAAGAAACATGATGCAGATTGTTCATGGAAAATGTTAAAATACACTATCTACCAAAAAGTAATTGGGCATGGTTTTTGCCCCTTTAGAACCTCGTGGTACCACCTCTTGTTGCTATAACAGCAGCCACCCCGTCAGGCATGTTCTCCACTAGTTTGTGTAGGATACCCACTGGAATGCGTCGCCATTCCTCTTGCAAGATGACACTCAGTTGGACAATGGAAGTTGGCCGAATTTCCCGAAACCTCAATCGCCGGTCCAATTCGTCTCAAAGGTGCTCAATGTGATTGAGATCAGGACTCTGTGCAGGCCAGTCCAACCGGTGAACATTATTGTCTGCATACCATTGCATAGTACTCGTAGCCACCGAAACATGGCATCTAGCACGTAAAATCCTGGGTGCCCAATTACTTTTTGGTAGATTGTGTAGTTCAAAGGTAATATGAGGCAAAAATTTTTTGTTATGAAACAAGTTCAGAATACAGTAACGTGGATATGATGTAAGTTCCAATTAACCTGAAGTACTTTTAAACAGATAAATTAAACTAATTAATCCAGACTAGTTGCAATGTAAAAAATTGTCAATAATGACTTAAGCCAAGTATCCATGCTACTCTATTATGTACTTGCAAAATAAATTATTATAGCCTATTTATATTGAACAGTGTAGTATTTATTACTTTAGAATAAATAAAACTTGACCTTAATGCTCACCGACATTATATAAACATAAGTAATAACGTTTAGATAAAATGTTGGTTCATCTCAACTTTAATAATTGTCCCTTTTTATTTTAGAAATCTGGTCACTCTAGTTTATAGTTCACAATCGCAGAGATGAAGAAAAAATTGGAGGGCTGACTGCAAGATATGTTGATATCGAGATTCCACTGTAACATAGTGTGAAAATAATGTAGCAAGCTCTCAAAAATTTACATTTAAATATACACCCTCATAAAAACTTCTCCACTGTATGAATTTTTGTTATTGCCACTGCAACTTTACTATGATATTGTTATTTAAACAAATAAATACCATATTATAATTCGTAAGTATATAGCGATACAAAATTACAATACTTTTAAGATTTAGGTTATAAATGAAAAATAAAAAATTTAATTAGTGAAAATGATCTAAATCTATCATGAGCTCCCTCATTATACGTTATACAACGAGAAAATAGGCATAAAGCCAATGTTTTTGTTTTTACAGGTCAGACAATCTCCGACATTACATTACATTACATTCGCTACGTCTTCTTACTCAAGGATTAGGCCTTTTGATCTGTTCCGACTTGAAGAGAGATTTTGGTCTTGCCATCTAGAAGTGGACCACCTCTCAGTCCTCAAACCTGCTAGCTTATGGCAGGTAAGTGCTTTGGGAAATCTATTTACTGTCATCCTTTGGAGATGTTCATATTAATTCTTTCTTTGACTTTTTATAATTCCTAATAAGTTTGATATTACAAGCTGATTTCCTATTTCTTATTCGTGGCTTCTAAGTATGAAGGACATACAGGAACTCCGCATCATACTTGTCTTGAATTCATTTTTCGATGAGAATTTAATAATCATCTTATTTCTTTTTTAGGAGCTGTGAATATATTTATGTCCGCGTCCCTCTATCTTGTATTACTTTCCCATCATCCTAACCACGTAGTCAGGCTGACAGTTTGCATAAGTTGGATTTGTTGTTGTTGTTTAGTCAACTGTTCGAAGACTGGTCTGAACCTCACAAGTGATACCAACAGGTCACCACTTATGAGGCAACTAGGCCTGGAGATAATGGGGTAGGGTGGCCAGTTCCTTTCCCCTGCCAATCCATACATCGCCGATTAGCTACATATTACGCTAATTAGACTTCAGATGCATACAAACAATTGTTTTTCCTGTGACATGTATGTATGTACTGCCTGATAATAGATGTAGCCTACATATCAGCCAGAACCTCAATCAGAGCTAATAAGTTTAAAATATTTACTTAAATGGAAAAATTAAACAACTCATATGCGTAAGAAAAGAAGCAGTAAGCTATGTAAGTGACTGGGCTCATAAGTGAATCGAGAACACAAAAGACAGACTGAAATATTAAGTATTTAATTTGTCTACTATAGGCTATTATGTTTGAGAACTGGTACGCTCTTTGGTTCATCCTAGATAAAAATCGCTAAAGTAGTTGATATTTCATTTAAGAATTATTCCTTAGAAATGTTCCTATATTAAATTAATAGCATTCGTACAATAATGTCTCTTTGAGTATTTAAATAAATATGTGCTTAACATTTTATTCAATTTTATTATTAATTTTACAGAACGTCAATTTCTCATACTGATAGATGTCTATGTTCGGCAATTAAAATTTCCTGAAGCAGTAATACAGGTTAAGTATTAAGGAACCATTTATCTCCCAAGAATAATAATCTATGGCAACGTAATCTGGGCTCTCAATGATAAAGATAAATCGAATCTACAAAGAGCGGAAATGAGATTTTTTTTTTAAATTCATCTCTCTCAACTCAGAAGATCAAAGAGAGCAACACGATAATAGAAGTCAGTTGGAAATACTACAGAACTAACAGTAGGTCAAATTACAGTAGTTACAATACACGTACAAGAAACCTCGGAAAGACCTGGGAAGGGATGGAGGATCAAGTGAAGATGCGACAATGTGGAGAGTGTCTATTACCCAGCACTGCTCTTGGTAATGATGAAGATGATAATGATAAATGGGAAGAGGAGGATGATGTGGGAACGAGGAGAATATGTAACAAGAGAATAATGGCTACGTGGGTGATAGCGATTCAGCAAAAAAAAAAAAAAAAAAAAAAAAAAAAGATAATAATGATCAGACCTTATGTGTTGCTTCAGCTGAGTTCTGACGAAGTTAAAAACAGTCATAAATATTTTATACATATTAGGCTAAACCAATTAACTTACCGCAGACACAACTCTATAACCTGCAATAATAGCATTAATTGACTAATTGACTCCATCCCATCAATTGTCTCGTCGATTCATTCACACGTTCATTGACTTATAGATTAATGTATTCATTGACAATTCACGCATTCATACATCAATTCATACGTTCATCCATTTATTTACTCCTTGAATTTTCGAATAATGCATACATCGACTCATTTGTTCAATCAATCATTCATCCACTGTTCAATCAATCATTCAACCACTCATTTATTCATTCATTCATCGATTCATTTGTTCAATCATTCAACCACTCATTTATTCATTCATTCATCGACTCATTTGTTCAATCAATCATTCATCCACTCATTTATTCATTCATTCATCGACTCATTTGTTCAATCATTCATCCACTCATTTATTCATTCATTCATCGACTCATTCACTCGTTTATTCATTCATTCATTCGCTACTCACTAACTCGTTTATTCACTCACTCACTCACCCACCCACCCACCCACCAAATTTTTCCTCCTTTTATAGTAATGATACAGGAAAACTAATAAGTAATAATTTTAATAATCCGTAGCACCACAACCCTTGACGGGCCAGACCAACCAGCCGGCTGCTGATCTCACGTTCACATGCCGAATCAGAGATAGACAATCATCCGACCAAATGGAAGTATCATGTGGTTAGCACGATGATCTCCCTAGCCGTTATAGCTGGCTTTCGCAACCGGATTTCGCTACCTATCGTAGCTTCCTAAGTGCATCACGATGTTGGGTGGGCACCGGTCCCATCCACTGGACGAAATTTCATGAGAAAATATCTTCCCCCATGAGGAATCGAACCAGCGCGCATTCTGTAACGCGAGTCCTAGACAGGATACCTTAGACCACGACGCAACGGCTAATAAGTAATATTTTTCTAAATATGCCACTGGTTTTGTAAAACAAATTTCAGACTTTTACTGTAAAATTGAGCGACGCATTTCATTTTAAAATATGCAATTTTTTAAAATGTTTTTGTTAATAACTCAGAAACTAATTGACTCACAGAAATGAAACTTCACCAAATCATTATCTATCACATCGTTATCATGTGTACAAAAAAATCAAGGACGTAGCTTGAAAAATGTAGGAAATAGAAATTTCACCCGTCACCCCCTTAATTTGAAAACAATATTTGAGAAATGTTCGAGGACATAAGGTTTCTTTAGTCAGAGTTTGATAGACTTATTTCGCCATGTTCAATTGTCACAACTGCATCCGAATAGGTGCAGTTACAATTAATACATCTACACTGCGATAGTTTCAATAAAAATAATTTTGATATCGTTTTATTCTCATATTCCGCATGATCAATTTCCTCGAATACACTAGAAAGCAGCAACCACACTGGATGTTTGGCTCTACAGAAGTGAGCATGTCGTTTCTATCTTAAAAATCTCTAAGTCCAAACACCGATCCCAAATGACAATCATCTGAAACCAGTTCTTCGTCTTTACATCATTAGGAGTATTGTTCCAGACATTACTGCAAAATATAGAAAACAAAACAGACAAGAAAATGCATTAACTAAATCATAATGTTAACATTTCCTTGTGCACATAATGTAAATACATTGCAAAAACAACTCTCTAATTTGAAAAGACAAACTGAAATGAAGTAATTAATCATTATCTAAAAAAACATAAAACAAACTACGGAAAGGAAAATCATATTAGTGACAACATTTTATTGTGTAGATAATAACTTATAACTATTATAAAAACAACTCTCTAATTTGGAAAGACCTATTGAAATAAAGTGTTGAAGTGTTCTTGTCATTCCCTTTAGGGCAGTGGTTCTTAACCTTTTTTGAGTCACAGAGCCCTTTGAAAATTTGTGAACCCTATGAACTCCACCTCTAGAAACGTGCCAAAAATGACAACAATTTTTAAATACGGTTCTGCTTTCTACGTTAAAATAATGTAGTAAACATACAAGTTAATTTTTATTGAACTTTCACGGACCCCAAGTTAAGAATCTCTGCACTAGGAGATCGGCGACTGAGTGGCCGCCAGTGAACTCCTCTTGCCTCATATTAAGAGCAACGCCTGACCAGTACTTGCACACCTAACCCATGGCATGCCCGATTCCTGTCCGCCTGACCTCCTATGTTTTAGATTATACTTGTTTTTTTTAAAGATGGGACATGAGAGGAGCGTTGCGATCGGAAAAACAACTAAATGTCACATAGCGTGGTAGGCCTGTTGCTATGGTAACAACGATTGAGTTGCCAAACTTACCGTTCCCACGTGGCGAGTGCTTAATAGCTCTCGTGGCGACATTTATTATGCACACAATGTTAGCATTGGTACGTTTCGTGTTTGATTCTCTGTCGATTTTTGTATTGTTTTCTTACCTTCGCATCAATTGTCAATTAATGTTTTAACGTCAGCCATCTTAACGTCAATTGCTACCTTCCATCAGCTGGCAGCGTGGTAGTCCATATTGGCAACATAACACTGTAGTTCCAAGTTCGGCAGCTTAACTGTCATGTTCCATCTTTCAAAAAACCAAGTATAGTACTTAATATCAGAGCAAGTTCACGAAAAAAACTTCAGCCGCTGTAAATAAATAGAAGGATTAATATAGAAATTGGAATAAAATTCTAAATCACTATGTATTCACTTAAATCCAAGACCCTGAAAGGGATGCAGTTACGCAACACAACAAATCTTTTAGTTCAGTAGAGCCATACACACGCACGCAAGCACGCACACGCACACACACGCGCACGCACACACATACATACACAAATCATTCAGCAGGCTACATTCAACTCTAATGAGAAGAGATACGGATGTTGGAAATGGGATTCGAAGTAAAATTTTCAATCCTGAAATTCATAATCCGTATCCAATCTCTGTCCTACCAAAATTCCAGAGAAATCTAAGGTTGATGCAATGACATCTTCGCCTTCACGCATGCAAGGACTAGATATTTCTCTGTTTCTTTATCACAAATGATCATTCCATTTTTCGGGTCTCCTATTCTTGTGTCAATTCTGTCTATTGCATATTATTCTCTGAATGTTTTCTACTTCTTCTGCTCATTGTATAGGTCTATGGCCTGTTCTTTCCAGAGATTAGAAGTCTTTCCATCTTTTTATATTTAAAGATAAAAAACACATGTTAGGTCAATTATACAGTGTTCATAGATTTGATAAGAAACATTAAAGATTATATATTACAGTTCTATGAACACTAATAAATATAATATAATTATTAAAGAAATTAGTAATAGTCAGACATGTTTCGGAGATGCTTCTCCATCTTCAGTGACTATTTACCACGACGGATGGTTCAGTCTTCTTTAAGCCAAGCCAAGCCAAGCAACAACGCGGTTCGATCACCTGAACCATCCGTCGTGGTAAATAGTCACTGAAGATTGAGAAGCATCTCCGAAACATGTCTGACTATTACTAATTTCTTTAATAATTATATTATATTTATTAGTGTTCATACAACTGTAATATATAATCTTTAATGTTTCTTTCCATCTTTTCTTTGGTCTTCCAGGCGACCTCTTTCCATCTGCTGGTAGATTATCCCTTGCTATGCGTACAGTTCTGTCTAGTGCCATGCGAGATACGTGATGGTTCCATTCCTTTCTTCTTCCATTTACCCAATCACCTATTGCTTGGATGTTTAGCTGCATTCTAATTTCTTCACTTCTTACTTTATCTCTTCTTGTTTTCTGCATAATTTTCCTTAATACACCCATTTCGTTTGTTTCCAGAATCCTTTTAGTTTTTTAAGTATCCTCTCGTATTTCACAAGCATAGGTTGATATTGGGCGAATTACAGCTATATAGATTCTTACCTTGGTTGCTTTATTTAAGAATTTGTTGTTCCATATAACCATATAACATCATTCATGCATCCTGCAATACTTGCTGCTTTATTTGCTTGGTGCATAACTTCATTTTGCAATGCCCCCCGAGCAGGTATCTCAACACCCAGGTATTTTATTGACATTACCTGTTCCATTATTGCTTTCTCTGTTTCCAGTTTACATCTTAGGGGGAATTTGCTTATGGTCATTGTTTTTGTTTTTGTTAATGATATTCTCATGTTATATTTTATACATCCTAGATAGAATTCTCTGAATGTTCTGGATCTAATTATGAGATTTTTAATTTTATTATATAGGAGATAAACGACTAATTCATTTTATGATTTATTTTTATATAATCTTTTTTGTTTAAAGAAACTCATTTCGGTCACTTTAGTCGTATTACCATCCCTTTCAGAAATTTTCAGATACACGTTAATAATGCCGTAACAGATATCTTATAAGCTTAGTTTAACATGTTCTATGTGATGCATAGCATTTGAAATGTATACATTTGCTTGTATATATCATTATCTTTTTCTAAGCACTGCAGTTAGCAAAGGGCGTTTATAAAACTGTGTTACGTATAATGGAATAATTATTACGAACAACCGGGAATGAAACTTGAGTTAACTTTCACTTTGCCTTACGGCATTCGTTTTCAATTCTGGTACTAATTAGTACAGAAGTTTCTACAATTACTAAAGAGTGAGCTTGAAGCAGCTTTGAAAGTCATAATTTTCACAAAACATTATCAATTTCATACAGTCATTTTTATCCAAGTATGTTTATTTTATACATTTTTTTTTGTATAAAAATGTTCAGAATAGTGTATGAAAAATCTAACATTTGTTCTGGGTTTTTTAATAATCATACTGTAAATCTACTCATAAACTCAAGCCATTTTAATAAATTGATGTTCATTTTTATTGAGTTATTTTACGACGCTGTAACAACATCTCAGGTTATTTAGCGTCTGAATGATATGAAGGTGATAATGCCGGTGAAATGAGTCCGGGGTCCAGCACCGATAGTTACCCAGCATTTGCTCATATTGGGTTGAGGGAAAACCCCGGAAAAAACCTCAACTTGCCCCGACCGGGATTCGAACCCGGGCCACTTGGTTTTGCGGCCAGACGCGCTGACCGTTACTCCACAGGTGTGGACTTGTTCATTTCAATACTATGCACATCTTCCTCTGAATTCCTTCTATAGTATTTTCTTATACCAATAAATTGTAAATTACATAGATACCGTTTAACACAAATCAAATACTATATTAATTACAAGACACGCAATAGTACCTACTCATAGAAGACAAATGACTCTCAGTAGATAGCCCAATATATTTTCTGTTTTGACTTAGTTCTTGATTGCCTATTTTTCTTTTGAATATGATAAAAAAGACAAAATGAAAACATGTTTGGAATATGTACAGTGAAACCTCTCCTTACGGACACTCCTCATATACGGACAGATTTTTATGTCCCAACTGAAAAATATAGAAATAATGATAAATTCAACTCTCGTTTACGGACACTCTCAGACACGGACACGGACAGCTGTTTGACAGTTCTTAAGTTTGCTTTATCTCCTGACTACGGACAGAACTTGGATTTCAAGATCAAGATCTACAAAAATGGAAAATTTACTTTTGAGGACTTTACAGAAACCCAATAACATGAAAGAAGACAATACCATTAGTTGAAAGCGGGTGAAATTCCTTAACATGAAAGAAGACAAGGGTCTCGCAAGCTACCACTAGTCCAGCTGGCTATTCCTTGTTAGCTGGAAGCGGATGGATAAACAAAGTCGTAAAATTTTATTTTAAGCGTGAACTGATATATTAATTCATTCAAAGTGCTACAAACCCAGCATTTTCCAGTCTTGTCCCTTCGATGTTCGTAAATGAGAGGTTTCACTGTACTCGCACTATTTGACAAATATCTAAATAATTTAAGTGTACCTCAATAAATTAATTCTTTTACAGAAGCAAAACGAGCTCAGTGCGGTGTTGTTTTACGAAATCAATTGTTTCACATACATACAAAGAAATTTTCGCGCTACTACAACATAAAAAGGAAGTATGCGGTAGCGTAGTGTTTAAGCCGCCGCGCTACAAAACGAAAGGCTGCAGATTCGATTTCTGATGGGATCATGGATGTTTCCAATTGACCCAATCCTCCAGGCTGCAGTAAGGTCTTATGGTCAACTCAGACTCCAACAGAAGTGAGTACTAAGGAGCTTTCCTTGGGTGTAAAGTAGAGATGAACAATGAGACTAACAGCGCCCTCAAAGCCAAAAACCCGCACGACAATGTTGTATTACGTCGCGTCCTAGACGTGAAGACTGGTTGTGAGTGTTTCGAGACTCGATATTGATCATCTCCCGAAGTCCCGAAGCCAGCAGTTGTTTATACCTGACTGAACTTTTATCTACTTTGGCAGCTATTATATATGTATAAACAATCAAGTAGCCTATTTGAAACATCTCTACCTTCAGTGTATAATAATCCGTTCCCAGTCTTTATTTAATTAATAATAATAATAATAATAATAATAATAATAATAATAATAATAATAAAAGCCGTAAATCCCCAGTGGGGCAAGGCCTCCTGCTTGGGCAGGAGTGGCTCGAGACTTGACCATCAGAAGAGCCGACCTGATGGTCCATTTACATTCCTAGTTTTTCTGTCCACAATTTCACTAGCCCTGGTTGTTACTGCCGCTCAAAGTTGGTTGACTGCGTCCTTCCACCGTGTTCTTTGGCGTCCTATTCTGGTCCACAGTCCTCCTAGCTGCAACTTGAACTCGTCCCCCATCTGGTTCTCGGTCGTCCACGGTTTCTCCAGCCAATTCTTGGATCCAATAGAGTCGCCGTGTGTGCCCATCTGGTAGGATGCATTCGAACACGTGTCCTCCCCAACGCCATTTCATCCTATTAGCGAGTTTGACCACGTCCTCTATGCCGCTTCTTCGCCGGACTTCTTCGTTTCTGTTCTGTCCTCCAGGCTTACTCCGAGTATTTTCCTTTCCATTCTTCTTTGACATCTTCCTAATTTTAATGCCTCTTTCTTTGTGAGTGACCAAGATTGCGCCCCATACAGAAGTATAGTTGCAATGCAGCTGTTGAAGATCTTCCTCTTGTTCTGCAATTTCTGGCTCTTGTCCATTAGGATGAAAGACAGACCCCAAAACTTTTTCCATGTTGATGCTATTCGTCTATCGATTTTTTTATCCATGCTGTTCTGAAATGATATGGTATGGCCAAGGTAAATGTATTGCGTGACAAATTCGATGTTCACTAGGCCCTTATTAAAAAAAACTAGGAATTTTCTTTTCATATGTTTAAGATCAAGTGTGCAATCTCAAGTAAAAATATATTAATGTGATGTTTCTTAGAAACGCAAATTTATTTGAGAATTGTTTCTTTTTCTATTTATATAACCATAGGTAATATAATATAATAGAACCAGAACATTTTGATAACTAAGATACTGTCCTGTTTTGTCTTTTTGTCTCATTTAAACATTTATGTTAATTATTTCAATGATGCATGTTATTCAAAGTTACAAAATCTTTCCACGTCGACCAAATGCTATTTCGAGAATGACGAGCGAGACTAGAAGCGCAGCGATAATGACGAGCCGAGACTCGAAAGACAAATGTAATGAACACAGCGAGCGAGAGCGGCAGTTAATTTTGTTCATCTCTAGTGTAAAGGTACAAGCACGTAGGTCTGACATTCCAATGCTACTAATGCATATTTTCTGCAAAATTAGGAGTCATCCTTAATTTACACGTGGGTCTCCGTGGCCTGTGATGGAGACAACTTTACTTTTATCAGAATTAGGCTTTTATGTATTCCACCGTGTCTGGAACTTGACATTTCCAACGTTTCGGAACTACTTACAGGTTCCATCATCAGGGCAGATGGATTAAGACCAAATGGGTCGCCTACTCTGTTGGGTTCGTTATGCCAGGCTAATCCGGACGACTGAGCCTGGCGTAACGAGTCCATCAGAGTAGGCGACCCCTCTGGTCTTACCTATCTGCCCTGATTGGAACCTGTAAATAGTTGTAAAACATTGTAAATGTCAAGTTCCAGACACGGTGGAATATCCAAATTCCTAAAATCTGATCACAGTCACCGTGAAAGTTTAAAAACTTATAACTTTACTTTTACTTAACACACAGAATCTTCTTCAAAGAAACAAAGTTTTTCAGTAATTATATTACCTTTTCTTCACTTACTTTAGGCTTATACTTTATTTTATGGTTTATTCTGCATTCCGTATCAACAATTCCTATTTTGGTGGAAAATTAACGGCCTTGAAAAATGTTTTATTGGTTATTTAGCACGGAAATTTTTCTCGTGAGTTCAAAATACGGACTGAACACGTACTGCATCTGAAAAATTAATAGTCTCAGATGCTGACACAATGAAGTTCTAAGTGATCATCGATGATAATGCGTAGTGTTCGCAACAAATCTTAATAATTTATCCTTCATATTTTTACTGTACTCATATAAATTTTACGACAATATTCGCCTTGTCTTCTTTTCCTTCTCCACTGCTCAATATATATTAAACAAATGCATTATCTTTAAGAGTACTTAGAATTATTCAGTTAATTTTTTCTATCCTGTATTCATAACTGTTGTGAACTCCCTGTGTTACTAGATTTCAAATTTAAAATAAATTAGTATTTCAGCACACATAGTGTACCGTAGAAAGGAACTAAGACTTGAAAAGTCTCAATTTATAAGTTAATCATATTATTATAAACATAAACATGAAATATGTACTGTATTAATTTCAGAAAGCTAAAATTATCTTCTATAGAGGAGAGTCGGGTAGTATCGGACATCGGGTAATATCGGACAGTGAGTTTCTTTCATCTACCACACGATGATAGTACCTGATTGGCATGGTTACGTTTCAGTAATGTCGCATAGAGAAACGTAACCATCTCATTCAGGTACTGCCATATGGTGGTAGATGCAAAAAGCGCACTGTCCGATACTACCCGATGTCCGATACTACCCGATGTCCGATACTACCCGACTCTCCCCTAATACAACGAATGCTGATAGTTTCTCGATAATTCAATTGAGCTTAACGAATGTATGTTGTCATGATTTTTTTCGAGACCGAAGGTAGAGAAAATATTATCTTATTACAACTTACATGAGTTTAGAAACTCGATTAAATTATCACAGAGAAAATTTCAAGTACGAATTGTATTTAGTGAGACGATTCAGATGCGGGAAAGATTTCATTTTGATTGGAATTTTTATAATATAATCATGATGTTCATGTTGTCAGTGACTTATCTCTTTCACCTTTGTAAAACAAACAAATTTTATTACCTTTATTGGAAGAAGAACAACGCGGATATCTGAAATGTAATTGATTTAAAAACAAGTGAATATTTCAAGTTATAGCAACATAATGAACCGCCATAAATCAATAGCGGAATACATGTTTTCTCTACCGTAATTGAATTAACTAGAGATGATAGGAATAAACAAATTAATGCTAGAAGAAAACTAAACATTTGAGGTTTTATATGAGTATAGGTTTTCAACAATAAACTTAAGGTTATGGGCCTAATAATTTTATTACCGGTAACTGTTTTTCCATCAACTCTTTTTTGTAATAAATAATTATACAATATTGTTATAATTAATAACAGCCACCAGCGTGGTTCAGTCGGTTAAGGCGCTTTCCTCCCGGTCTGAAGTTGCACTCGGGCGCGAGTTCGATCCCCACTTGGGCTGCTTACCTGGTTGGGTTTTTTAGAGGTTTTCCCCAACCGTAAGGTGAATGCCAGGTAATCTATGGCGAATCCTCGGCCTCATCTCGCCAAATATCATCTCGCTATCACCAATCTCATCGACGCTAAATAACCTAGTAGTTGATACAGCGTCGTTAAATAACCAACTAAAAATAATAATAATAATAATAATAATAATAATAATAATAATAATAATAATTGAGGTGGTAGCCGAAAAATGGGTCCATAGGTCCATAGGCCCTTTTTCGGGAGAACGTTTAATTCGATTCTCCGTTTTAAAATCTACTTGCTTACGTAGTTTCGTTTCAATATCTTGTAAACAGAGGGTAGGGTAACTAATTGAATGAACTCACGCACACTTGTGTAGTTGTGGAACTCTAAAGATGATCTTCAAAGTGAGTTTGAGTCCATCCAGGATGTGCACTGAAGTGTAAACTGCACTCTGAAGATAAAATTTCAAGTGAGTGTGAGTCCATTCTAAATTAATACTAAATAACCTGTAATTTGTATTCTGTATCCAACAGATATTCTTGATTTTCACGTACTATATAATTTTATTAAAATGATTTTGAACTTGTAAACCTCTGTAATGTGCGCTGTTCAATCTGATGTTTAATTTCTGCTAAAATATAATCATATTGAAATTATTTTGCTAAAATAAACTTGTTCTCTTGAAAAAGGGCCTATAAAATGCTCCAATAAAATGTATATATTTATAGCACTATTAAAGTCGGAATGAATTATTTAACAAAAATGTGTAGACAAATTTTATTGTAACAGTACGCAAATTGTTATTTTCATAAAAGTTCATTCAAATCGCAATCATATAAAAAAATTAATCTTTCAATCTTTGTTTTCTCGAAACATGACTTTTGCTTATGGACCCTATTTCCGGCTACCGCCTCAATTGTTCCATGTTGAGAGTTAGATGTTAGCTCTTGATTGCTGATATTTTTAGAGTGAATATGCATGAGTGCAGGCTTACTATCAAAGCAGAGATGATGGTAAAAAATGAATGTAGGATAAACAAATGAACGTAAGAGAAAAAATTATTGATTATTAAATTTAGAGCATCATACTACGTATGTACTATCAGTATAATCAGATTCTCATAGGTCAATCGAGTATGAGCTGCTTGATTGGCTGTATAGAACTCACTTGGAATTATCTGTTAAATCATACACTTCTTTCTTGCTTTTAAATCCTTTCCCTGTTTTTAAACTTTGGAAATCTCGCTAGATTTTTAGCTATGGGTTTTATATCCCTCGCAACATCCCATGTTATTGAAATTATCTCTATTGCCGCAATTAAAGTATCCATAATTTTCATCTTATCGTTACAAATAGCACGATCGTCATCATCTTCATAGGTCATGTTGAACATGGAGTCAGACACATTGATCTCGATTCTGTGGCTTTTCGAATTGTTACTTCGTTGCTTCAGTGACACACTTCCTTGTCGATTTCCTTCATTACGCTAACGAGTTTCCGTTCAAGGTGATCGATATTAATTGGAGATAGAACAATGTTAGTGAACTTGCAAATGACAAGTGTATCCAAGTTTTCGACCCTAGAATGTATCCAAAGCAAGTTAACGAAAACAAATTTAATAGATACATTGCACCCATAGACGCAGACTTTGGGGAAGTAAAGCATTTTCTGTCCCCCTCAACTTATACAGCCAGGGACATTTCCCCCCGATAAAATTGATGATTCGAAGAGTTTTACCTCATGTTAAAAAATTGTTTGAAAGATGAAGTAGGACATTCGAAAACGGTTATTTAAAATCCATAGAGAGGACCAGCACTCAGCTATCGCAATGATCATATAAAGCCTTGGTTTTTCTGAACTGACGCATGCGACGTGCGAGGTGCGAGGCCCGCGTCGCTCAAATCCGGACTACACGAGGGATAGTGAGTGTTTTCTATAGTTGCGAGGTACGCAGACCTCGCATCTCGCAGTTATATAAACCACTCACTATCTCTTGTGTAGTCTGGATTTGTGCGAGGCGGGCATGTCGCATGCGTCGGTTCAGAAAAACCAAGGCTTCAAGGACACAACTCACAACGCCCCCTCCCTTTCTTTCCTCTTGCATTTAAGTTCGGAGAATCCCCACACGTGATACAACAGTGACTTCACTTCTTTCTCTATGACGCAATTTTTTTTTCAGTTCAGTTCAAATCTATCAAATGCTACGATCTAACAGTAACGGCCTAAGTATTACCAAGCGGAAATAATAATACACAATTAACAGTTCAATGAAGAATGTACTCGATTATAATTTTGTCTGATGTCAGTTAACAAATTATGATTAATATCCAACATCCTTTAACAACGAAATTTAAAAGTAACCGTTATCAACATTCACTTTCTGCGATCGTTTTTGCGATGATATTCACCGCGAGTATGTGCTCATTAAGTGATCAGTAGGAAACGGATTTTTATACAGGGTGTTTCAAAAATACGGGGCATAATTTCAGGTATGTATTTCCCACATGTAGACAATCAAAATAGTTCATTACAACATGTGTCCGGAAATGCTTTATTTCCGAGTTATGGCCTTCACAATATTGAAATTCACCGGAACGTTTTTCTTTCCGCAGGTCGTTGCCGTCAAAGGAGACATTAAGAGGGCACTCTGACAGTTCATTCCGAGGCGAAGGTTACATTCAGTGTTGTGTAGGCGTTAGACTGTGCGACATGTATTCAAATCAAACAGACTTACGGGGCAGGTGTACACAAACTTCCTGGAAAACACCATACCTCATGTTTTAGAAGACATTCCACTGATTAATCGTCAACACATTCACTTCTTGCAAGATGGCGCTCCTGCACACTTCAGTCGTACGGCTCGCCGGTACTTGGATCGAAGGTTTCCTGATCGATGGATAGGTAGAGGTGGCCCAATTGCTTGGCCTCCACGCTCACCTGATCTGAACCCTCTCGATTTCTACTTGTGGGGCCATTTAAAATCATTGGTTTATTCGTCTCCGGTGCCTGATTTGGAATCCCTTCGGAATCGAATTGTGGCATGTTCTGAGGACATACGCAATACTCCTGGAGTTTGGGATCGTGTTCGCAGGTCAATGAGACATCGATGTGAGGTCTGTATTCAAGCAGGAGGTGGACATTTTGAACATCTTCTGTAATGACAACGACCTGCGGAAAGAAAAACGTTCCGGTGAATTTCAATGTTGTGAAGGCCATAACTCGGAAATGCTTCATTTCCGGACACATGTTGTAATGAACTATTTTGATTGTCTACGTGTGGGAAATACATACCTGAAATTATGCCCCGTATTTTTAAACACCCTGTATAAGTAAAAATGGTACTGTTTATAGATAAAAGGCTGTAACTAAGACAAAAATTCCGAACCAGAACACGGTAATTTGTAATGAAATTCAATTTCACATAAAAATAAATATTTTTAAATATTTTATGTAAATACGTATTTCAATAATTTAACTGTAAATACATAAATTGCTATTTTTTCTTTGCTCTAATTTTTAAATTCAATCCAAGAACTCGTACATACTACATATTAATTAGAACACAATGTAAATAAATTTCTTTCTTAAATATATTTATCCGTGGCCTTGACTGCTCGTGCCGTCTCACACTTTCGAAGGGAAATCCCTTATCTATGAAATGACGGCTGACGCAATGCATTCGACTCGAATATTCTTCAGTCAGGGGCGTTGGCTTGATTCACTGAGACCATTTTTGCAGCATTGGTACATAAGTGAAGTCATTGGTGATAAAGTATAATGTCGAAAGTGAAGTCAAGTGTTCATTCCAGTTTGTAGCAATGTTTTTCTGAATATAGTGAAAAAGTGACAGAAAAGTCTATTCAGTCAAAAGTATGTGTAAATGCGGATCAGCGATCTCAACTCTTGCAGCATTTAGCAGGTAATAAACATAGAATGGCCGTTTCACATGTAACCTCTAGAGTCTAGACCAGGGATGTCGAACAGCGCTCTCAAGCTGTGAAACGATTAGGTCCTGCTTACTACCTGAGCTGGAGCGGTGAGGTCAGTCTACCCTTACTGTAGCAGTGTTCTGTACGTAGTGTGTTTATCAACTCTGGCTGCTGGTATTGATATGGAACGTCAATGGTGAACGGATAGATAAACATTTCTTTATCTTAAACGGCGGAAAAGCGCATTGCTTAATATGCAGAAAGAAACTTTGATACATAAGCCATAATAATATTAAAAGGCATTTTAATTCAATGCATGCTGAAGCTTATGGAGCAGAAAAATTATCCGGTTCCGCTCGTGAAAAGCCAAAAGAGATATGTCTGGAATGTTTTTAAATCTCTAAGTTTGTCCCGTAATATTGTTGCTGAGCGTATGTCAGAAATGGGAGATAACTTGGAGGGACAACTGATAGCAAGAATGAAAACTTTTACTTGTTATGCACTAGCTCTTGATGAAAGTACCGACCGCAAAGATACGGCGCAGCTAGCTATATTCATAAGGGATGTCGATTCAGATTTCAATGTTCATGAAGATCTTGTAGATGGCATTTTACTAAAGGATCACACTCGAGGAGAAGATATTTTTGAATATGTAACAAAAACTATGAATAAATTTGAAATCATAGTAAGATTAATTAATTTTATACATCAAAACAGTTTACGTTTTTGAACTTGCACTGCTACAATACATAGGCCTACACATAAAGTTGATATTTTAAATATGAATTAGCAACATTATTATGATGATTTATTTCTGCCACTAACGAAAAACATTCATGAAAGATCCAGTAGACAAAACGATATTATCATCATCATCATCCATCCATCCATCCATCCATCCATCCATCCATCCTCATGTAGACCTACATTCTTCGTTCATCAAAGTTTTCAAGTGCAAATCTAAAATGAGCTCCTAAAAATTAGTAAGATGTATAAAAGTTGTCTAAGTACCAGCCGCCGCATTAGTAGTTTCGCTTTTGTTTACGATCATTCGCCCTGTGTTGAACCGTTGCACGGTAAGGGAGAAGTGAAGGCTCTTCAGTTCACACCTCGAGAGCGCTGTTCGACATCCCTGGTCTAGACAAAGTAGCTTCCTCTTCATATAGCCTACCACATTTTCAAAAAGTTCTGAATATTACGCAGATTTTTGCAAAGCTTTTCTTTCATCTGATATTAATTTATATATCGAGAGCTTAGAAAGTTTCTCACAAAATACAAAAATTTTGAAACACCAGAAGAATCAACATTAAGAAAAATCTGTCTCCCTGCGTGTTACGAAGAAATGCTAGGAAATATCAGAGTAGAATGTAAAAATAAAAAAAATATGGATAAGCATGGACGAATTACCGGACTCTAGCGGTAGGAAAGTGGGAAACGTTTTAGTAGGTATGCTAGAAAGTAATGAAATAGTTTCCAAGAGGTTTTCTAGCATGTAGAGAAATATCCGAATCAAACCATGTAACGATGCCTCACTTATTCAGAGAATCTCTGTAGTTTTTATGGCTGAATAGGGTCAAATTTGATAATGTTTACTCTTAGTTACGGATGTTGCTCTGTAGTATAAAGAAGGCAGCGGAAGGGCTTTCTGTAAGATTCCCAAATATGATACACGTAACTTGTATAGTACATGGTTTACACAGAGCATGTGAGCGGGTACATGCTTTATATTCTTAAGTGGATAAATTAATTTCAAACGGCAAAAAAGTGTCCGTGGAAGCCCCAACATCACAGTAATAAGAATTGATTTATTCAAATCCAAAAATCCAGATCTTGCACTTCCACCTAGACCCATAGTTACACGTTGGGGGACATGGTTAGAAGCACTATTGTATTATGCAGACAATTTTGAAAATTTTAAATCAGTGATAGATTAACTACATAAGAATGACTCTTCATCAATTGAAATTCTTCGGAACTTATTTAAGAAAAGTTCTTTAGAAATGAATTGTCTTACATATCTTCAAATTTAAGTTTGTGTCAATCTAAGAAATTAGAAACATCAACCAATTTTTTGACTGACAAGGGAATTATTTGGGCTCGAACAAGCACAATCTCGTGAGGAGTCATTTAGAGGTCCCTTATTGTACTGGTGATATTCGTTTATCTACAAGCTTCTGCAGTCGTCCGTTAGAGGCCTCTGAGTATGCCATGCCGAATTCGACCTTTGCTTGCCTCTACGCCAGTCGAGACGGTGCAGTGTGCATTTGAAGCTATATTTTGTGAAGTTCTTTGTGTAGTGAAGTGTCAGATGAATCGGCGATTGATAATCAATCCTGCTACTGTACTTCGATTGGTTGAGATGAAGTTATGACGAACTCTTCCTCGTAAAGGTATTGATGTAGAAGATGAATCATTCGCATGTTGTCTGGTTTCTCTTATCGTGCAAAAATACGATTACCGTTTAGAAACGGATACTTTCGTAATAATAACACACAATTATGACGCTAGTGATAATAATGACGAACACCTCACTGCATGGGGTAGTGACACCGCAAGTTCGAAAGAGGCGATGGAAGTAGTGAAAGTTAATTCCAACCTTCTCCACACAAGCAGTTCAAAGTCGGAAGTGTCACCACGGTATTTGATGACAACACACTAGAAAACATATACGATGATTAGCACGTCAGAGGTGTCAGCACATATGACAGGCTCCTGAAAAGATACCCTAAACTGAAGGCTACAAGCAATATGAAACGAGTATTGGACTATGTGGCAAAGAAAAGAGAAGACAATACAGTTTTCAAAGGAAATCTTACACTGCAGCATTCAATGGCAAAGTTTGACGAAGCGCGAGAATGCGGTTCTTCCGTTCATTACTGGAATTTACAACATTGGGCGTTGAACATAGCTGTATACTTTTTACTGGTTGAGTGGAAGAGAAGGACTTACGGCTTTAACTCCGCCAGCTAAAATAAATTATTATTATTATTATTATTATTATTATTATTATTATTATTATTAATTACAAAATTATACTGTAGGCTGAAAGTCTACGCAGTTTGGCAACAGCGCGCCGCCTGCTCACGTACGAAAGCACACATGTACTCGATGTGAACAGCTGAGTTTCGTCCCTTAGACTTCTGATGGCAGAATTTAATGATAGGCCTACGTGCTAATCTTTTTATTTAATTTTCAAGAAAACCACTAATTTTATTGAAACACAAATTGCAAAGAATAAATCATCTCTCATTAGTTTCTCTAATGATACAAGTAAAATTTTACTCCTGTGGTGTAACAATTAACAAGTGTGGCAGTAAAACGAGCTGGCTCGGGTTCAAATCCTAGTTGGGATAAGTTACCTGGTTGAGGTAATTTCCGTGATTTTCCCTCAGCTCGTAAAGAGCAAATGCTGGGTAACTTTCGGCGCTGGACCCTGGACTCATTCCACTGGTATTATGACTTTCATCTCACTCAGACGCTAGATAACCATCGCAGTTTGTAAAGCGTCGTAAAATAAACCAATTAAAAATATAAATAAAAATATAAGACTGTACATATAGCAGCAGTGGCGAAAATGTGATCGTGCGCCGAGCCACTGTGTAACCTGCAACGTGCATAGCACCTATGGAGGGAGACGGACATCCGAAAGGGAAGTGAAGCAACTGTCTGACTTAGCCTATTAACGGATTTTCATTTTCCTTACGTCAAGCACTTAAACATAATTTTATACAGTACAAGGCTACAAACTAATGTTTAGTGCTTGTAACGAAGAAAGAAATGAACAATAAAACATAGGACACATTATCACAACCTAAAATTAACTGTCTTCAGAATGTCTCTGCGACAGAGTTTCAAAATCAGGAATGATGTCACTTACTGCCAGTCGTAGTTGATCACGAAGATATTTGTCTGTCAGTCGTGATCTAAATTTGGTTTTTACTATTTTCATTGTTGAAAATAATTTTTTCACAAACGTAAGTTGTAGCGAACATGGCTTCAAAAGAGCAAGCGAAAGAACGAAGCTTCGGATATTTATTTTTTGACAAAGATTTGAAAGGTTCAACATTTGTCAAGTCCTTACATCTAGCTTTCATTTAACATCAAATTGTAAATCTGTGAGTTTAAATTGAAGGTCTAACCGCATTATTCATACATCTGCTGAAAAAGGATGACGTACAGAGATAATATTAATAATAATAATAATAATAATAATAATAATAATAATAATAATAATAATAATAATAATAACAATAATAATAACAACAACACTTAACTTTTTAATGTTTCATCAGTAACATGTAGTACAGTGGCCGGCAGAAGCTGCAGTTATGACGTAAGAGCCAGTCAGGCCTCAAGAGCTTGGAAGAGCGAGCAGTTGAGTCGTATTACTGTTAACACGCACCAGCGCAGTGGAGTGAGTGCAGCAATGATACGACAGTTCTTGGAGATAAATTGATGGAATCACATTCCTGTATTTTGCTAGGGAATAACTACTCTGCGGTCATGATGGAAACATTCTTGGCAAAATCTCCGTCATTAAAAGAACGCATGTTCTTTGCAATGGCTAGTGAAATCCTATATCTTAAGCCTTAAGCTTACCATTGGTTCACTGACAGTGTGTTCCCTAGCTTCACTTAACAATTTATCTTTCAATTGCTGCACCAGTATTTGTCGATATTCTCCCCCATATTTGTCATAACCATTGGTGTGGCATACAGAATAATGGCATTGTATATTGAACTTCTTTACATGCTGAAACAGCTTGCCACAAATCAAACACTTCGCAATTCCTCCATACACCATTACACAGTTTGATCTCGACAAAGCATTTAGCTTGGGCACGATAGTGACACAAAGTGATGGTGTGTTTCAAAAGTTGAAATATACTTTGCATACTACTCACCAAGTTAGGGCCTAGATAGTTCAATCTGTATATTGTCTAGGAAAATGTCTGTTAAAAACACTTGAACTGTTTTCAAGTTTCCGAGTAGACAAAGTGTTGTAGTACTGCTTAAATTATTTATTTCTATATTTGTATATTTATAGCAGTTTCGGAGCCTCATTTACATAATGCGAACGCTTCTGCAGCTGGCTGTATTATGAATTTCATATTATTATAAGTATATTAAATTTGATTACAAACCAAAATATTTTGTTACATTGATTTATCACGGTTGTACAGTTTTGTTTTCGTACAAATTTATTGTAATTGTGCTGTTCCCATACTACCTCAGACGAATGGATCGCGCTCTGTCATTGCATAGGCGCCGTACCACCACTGTTCAGTTGAACCTTCTCTCCTCGCTGTGCTCAGTATGCAGAATTTCCCGAGCAAAGAGCGTGGCGGCTCCGTGGTATGACGTTACAGAGCACGGAACATGTCGGTCACTGATGTAGTATAATGCCTCTTTATGTTATACAACCGTTTTCCTCGTGATACTTGTGAACAAATTATACACTTCATATTCTCATCATATTGGCAGTGAAAAAAGTGCGTCCTCCCATCCTACTTGAAACTTTCCTTTTTGTAGTGGTACATGGTTTCGAGAGAGACATTGTGACGATACGCCACTCACAGGTCAGAGACAAATACAAATCGGAGTTTGACTCCAGTGAGCGAGAGGGTGGGGGTTGTGGGAGGTAGGAAGAAAGAGAAATGCATAGTTATCATTGCGAGCCACAATGTGCTCGTATTCACATTTTCGCCATGGCTGACATATAGTATCGAACAAAAGTGTTAAGATTTAGGGAATTTTTTTTTCTTCCGAGAAAAGTATTCATTTGCAACTAAGAAGCTATTTCTTATTTCACATGAAATAAAAATCACAAGGTCTGCGCTAAAATCCTTAAGCGGCTAAAACGTGAAGGGGTGGGAGTGGAGGACAGTGAATATTTTTATAACAAGATGAAACAAACACGGCAGTCCTCATTTTACAGAGTGAACATCGACCAATATCGAACGTTGCCATTCTCGGTAAACTTGTACCGAACGTAGCGCCTCTAATGCACGACGCTAGTACATACCGGTATTCGTTTTGTAGTATATATATTATATTACTATGTTATTATTGGCGGGATGTAATGACCCAAACTATGACTTTGTAGGCCTAGATATTTTGTGCTAAGTTTCGAGTAGGCAAATATGCTCGTCACTAGTCCAGCCCACTATTCGTGTCTCCATCCGACAATCGGAGAATGCTTGTTGTATCCTTACTAAGTCTCATACAACCACATTAACTACTATTAAGTCTCACTACACCACACTACCATTAATAAATTCTCACAACCACACTATTACTATTAAGTCTCATTACAACCACACTACTACTATTAAGTCTCATTACAACCACACTACTAATATTAAGTCTCACTACAACCACACTACCACTATTAAGTCTCACTACAACCACACTACCACTATTAAGTCTCATTACAACCACACTACTAATATTAATTCTCACTACAATCACACTACCACTATTAATTCTCACTACAACCATACTACCACTATTAAGTCTCACTACAACCACACTACCACTATTAAGTCTCACTACAACCACACTACTAATATTGTCTCACTACAATCACACTACCACTATTAAGTCTCACTACAATCACACTACCACTATTAAGTCTCACTACAACCACACTACCACTATTAAGTCTCACTACAACCACACTACCACTATTAAGTCTCACTACAACCACACTACCACTATTAAGTCTCACTACAACCACACTACTAATATTAAGTCTCACTACAACCACACTACCACTATTAATTCTCACTACAACCACACTACCACTATCATGTCTCACTACAACCACACTACTACTATTAAGTTTCACTATAACCACACTACCATTATCAAGTCTCACTACAATCACACTACTAATATTTAGTCTCACTACAACCACACTACCACTATTAAGCCTCACTACAACCACACTACCACTATTCCCACTACAATCACACTACTAATATTAAGTCTCACTACAACCACACTAACACTATTAAGTCTCACTACAATCACACTACCACTATTAAGTCTCACTATAACCACACTACAAATATTGTCTCACTACAACCACACTACCACTATTAACTCTCACTGCAACCACACTACTACTATTAAGTCTCACTACAACCACACTACCACTATTAAGTCTCACTACAATCACACTACTACTATTAAGTCTCACTACAACCATACTACCACTATTAAGTTCACTACAACCACACTACTATCCTCCGACATAGCTCGCTCAAGAGGTAGTTCGTTTGCCTGTTGATCCAGGGCTGCTCTCAGGCGTGGGTTTGATTCCCGTTTACTTGGAATCCTTCCGAGATTTTCACCAACTACAAGACGAATGCAGATAATCCAGGGCGAATTCTCTGCCACATCTCCCCAATTATATGTCGCTGTCACAAATTCCATCGATGATAAATAATCTAGTAGGCAATACAGGGTCGTAAAACAACCAACTAAAAACCGCCACATCTGCTACTATTAATCTCATACTACCACTGCAACTACTACTACTGTCACTACATTCCCTGATTGAAATGTTTGAGATTATCTCAAAGCAAAAATGGTAAAAAAGAATCAAGCCGTAGTCAATGTATGTTTCACATTGGGTTTATTACATTAATGGAAATCCATATCGAGTATTGCTGTTTTTATGAAATTTGTGCGTTTCAATTTCCATTATTACTTAAAGGGTATATTTTAATACAGTACCCTTATATTGCGATTTAAATTGCGTTAATTGTACAACTTCTGATTAAAGATATTTGTAACCTGATATTTCTCTATATGCTAAAAAAAACACCGCTTGGAAACTACTGTATTTCATTATTACTTTCTAGCAGACCTACTAAAACGTATGCTAGATGCTAGGTTTGCAGTGAAAGACCTTTCCTTGGACAGAAAGCTATGAATGAATGAAAGAATTTTAACAGTGGAATAATCACACTGAATGACATTTTAAAATTGCTTCAGGACGTACTACTTTTTAGCATTATTCGTTTAAGATTGTATATGGATATACTAAATTTATTTAATTTTTATTTTCTGGGTTTTGTTTTCGTGTATATGCATCCTAAAAATTCAAACTAGATATTTGTTCAAGTATGTTCCCTTCTATTTCAATTTTCGTTTATATATGTGAGATAACTGTAAGGCTAAGGCCCATTACTTTCTTATCAACATAAAGTTTAAGAGTGCATCTCTATTTTATAATTTAAATGTTACCTTCGGGCAATTATCTACTGCATCTGCGAATATAACCTCGTCATCTGCTAACGGTATAGCAGACTATTAAAAAGTGTGTCTCCAAAAATAAAACTACTCTCTGAAATTGTCTGTGACTCCTTAATGATATAGTCGACATAGAAAGTACATAATATGGGCGAAAGGGGCCAATCTTGTCTGATATCTTGATTAATATTTTTGGACCCCATACTGTTTGTTTTAACTATAATTATAGTATTTACATATACATTTTGAATTGATCTAATGTTAGGTAGCTATTTGTTGTTAGTTTAATACACATATAAGGAGAAAATGTATTATTTCAACAATTGTCCCTAGCAACTATAACATTAATTATTTCGTACGAATCCATAGGCACATAGGTGAGGTGTAGGAGTATGTGGGCACGCAGTTACTTTGACCTTTATGCAACAGGTACCCCAATCGATGGAAGCTGCCTTGTTCTCCCTCACTCCCCCGCAACAGCATCACATCGTAGCAATTGGAATTTCTCTCAGTCTCTCATTTCTTTACTCATCCTTATAAAATAAATTTACCGCGCTCCATTTCTATTTTCAGCCGTCAAAGCTACAGTTTATTACAAGATACAAAATTACAGTCGCATTTATAAAAAATACTCTATAATTACAGTAGAAACGTGATATATTATGTAGGCCTAAATGTGGAATTTATATAACACGTAGAATATAATTTTCAATAGTTTATAAAATAAAAATATTAGTAATGATTATGGCAACTATAAAACATAAGGATATAGAAAGCATAATGTCACTTTAGACCAATGATCAATTCGTTTGCCCTGTGACGTCACCACAGCTTGCCCTTCCGCCCACTGCACTCTTATTTCGCTTCAACGGGCAGAGCTCAGACGAAAAAGACTGTCTGAGATTTGCAGTGGCAACTCATTTTTATGACAATTCTTTCTCATATTGATCAAATTAAACTTAAAGTGATGTGAATACCTAATACTGATATTTACGTGTATGAAATCAATTATTTGATAGGTTAGGGGTGAAATGAATGCTGAATAAATCCGAATATTGCATTTTAGATTTCTACTTTTCCTTTCATTTTGTTATGTTGTAAAATATAATATAGCCTAACTTAACTTTAGTTAATGTGTGCTTCATTGCAACATATGTATTAGAAAAAGTTCCAAACATGACAATTGAATACTCATCCATCTACTATTGAACTCTGTTACAATGAATTGCACTCCGTCTTTCATTAAATGATATTAACGTAGTACTTAAAATGAAACAGATTCAAATGAATTAATTAAATATTATAGGATATCAGTAAATATTTACTGATATCCTGTAATGCTATTTTACGGGAATAAGAGTAAAAAAAAGAATAAGTTATATACCTAATTAAACAAAGCATTCTTATTGAATGATTATAAATATATTGAACATGATCGTGAAAATACAATTTAGAATCATGTAAGACACCAAGATCTCTAATACAATCTTGTCTAATAATTCTGACTTTATTAAGAGAATAATTAAATTTTAAGGAAGTAGTTTTACGTGAGAAGAAAATGAAAAAAGTTTTGGATACATTAATTCTCATTCCATTTTCAATTGACCATAGTGCAATTGAATTAATATCAATTTGAAGAGTTTGACAATCAGCCAAACTATTAATTTTACACAAGATTTTAAGATCATCCGCAAATAAAAGGCAGCTAGAACTTATACGTTTATTTACATCATTTATAAATAATAAAAAGAGGAGACGCCCCAATGTAAATCCTTTAGGAAATCCACATATATCATTATATGAAACCGAGAGAGAATTTCCTAGTCGAACACAGATTATCTATCAGTTAAATAATTTTCAAACCAATTCACGTTAGTGGAGAGATCAAAATTATTTAATCCATTTAATAAAATTTTATGAGAAACAACATCAAATGCTTTGGTAAAGTCAAAATAAATTGAGTCAATTTGTCTTTGAGTTTCAACTACTGGCATAATAAGATTAAGATAGGATACTAAATTTGTAGTTGTAGATTTAAATAATAATAATAATAATAATAATAATAATAATAATAATAATAATAATAATAACATAATCAATTTAATTAAGTAATGGAAGATGGGAAAGTAATTTACACCCCATACACTATCTTGGCGGATATAATTATAGAAAACTATACGCTATAGGTAGATGATGTTAAATCCGCTGTTAATTTAAAGAAAACAGTTGCCATTGAAGACTAAGTATTTGACAAGCATAAAATAAGCTGAATCTATCAGACAAGGGTAACAGTATTTTAATTAATGAAAATAATTTTATGGAAGTAGTTTACTAAAAATACTTAGGAGCTTTAATTACCCCACAAAATACATGTAAGTTAATGCTAAAAACTGGTAATAGATATCTACGATCTACCAATAAAATCTTTTATGCAAGATGTATAAGCTTAATAAAAACATTAAAATGATTATGGAATACATAAATAAATTATATAGCCAATCGTTCTTTATGGAAGAGAAAGCTGGACACTTTGACTAAAATGATGATATTACAACTAATGAGATGAGAAAGAAAAATATTGAGGAAGATTTTTGAATCTAAATATGGGAATTAAAACTAACGAATAATGTATAGTTTGGAATTTAAAACCCAATACAAATATCCAGATGTAGCAGAAATTAAGGCATGTCGATTAGAATGGTTAGAGCGTGTAATTCGAATTAAGAATTTTATTGTCGTCTTCCAAATAGGACTCTGAACTCAAAACCCGTAGGTAGATGTAATATCGGAAGACAAAAATTGATATGGTTAGATTATGTGGAGAATGATTTGAGGGCTATAGGTGTCAAGAGGTGGAGGCTAAAAGCACAACACAGGAAAGTGGGGGCCGTTATTTTAAGGGAGGCTAGGACTGAACTACAAAGGTCGTGCAGCCAAAGAAAAAGAAAATGTCATTAAATATTTTAAATGTCGAAAGCATCAAAATTAAAAAGGATTTCTGAGTACAGGAAAGATTAAAACATTTTAATCATATTTTATCTGACACTAAGTAATAACAAAATTACTTAATGTAGGCCTATAATGATAAAAATTAACCTTAACAAATTCCTCTGCCTGAAATGCGAATGGTGTAAGAAAAAAAAGTAAAGGATGTTTCTGAAAATGTTATGCTGGCATATTTTTCAATGAAAAGTGAAAAGGAGGAATCAAATTTTTACTTTACGACACTCAGAGTGGTAAAATTTGTCATTGCAATACCCATTTCAATGTTGTTATGCTTCATTTTACGTTATCAAAGCGAATAAAAGATATTCCACATTACAGAGCAACATCACCTTCAGATGAAGATCAACATGACTCGATATTACAAGCCCACATTCAGAAAAAGAAAACTGTCACCAGAATTAGGAAACAACAAACGCTAAAATTAATATCTTGGTAATAGTAGGAATATACAAGAGTTTGCACTGATATAATGAAATATGGTCTATCTAAATAAATAATCATGTCGGCATGGGTAGCGTAGTCGGTATAGCGCTGGTCTTCTGTGCTCGAGGTTATAAGTTCGAACCTGGCTCAGGTCGACGTCATTTAAGTGTGCTTAACTGTGACAGGCCCATGTCAGTAGATTTACTGGCATGTGAAAGAATTCCTTTGGGACAAAATTCAGGCACACGGCGACGCTGATTTAACCTTGGCTGTTGCAAGCAGCTTTAAATAAACCATAATTTATTTTTGAAATAGTCATTTTTATAAACATAAATGAATCTCAGAATCTGGATCTTACTGCAAATATTACCCGGGAATCGTTTTCTTAAACAGCAAATATGTTGGAATAGATCATCACAGTACATAGACTCGATACAGCACATAATATATCACTTACTTCGCCTTTGCTCATTGTTAAAACATTATTACTGAGAAATGTTTCTTTTATGCGGCCAGAATAGTCCAAAAATTCCTTCGACCAGTGGAAGAGATATTGTCCAAATTTAATTTACTATCCATTTATAGGAGTAAATATAAGAGAACGACAGGCTAACTCAGTTATTAGGGCAACTGCCTACGAGCTGAGAGGTCTCGGGTTCAATTTCGGGTGGCTGCGAGATTTTGCTTATTGCTAAAACTTTCAGAACGGCTCTGGGTCTCACTCACCCTCCTGTAGAATTGAGTACCGAGTCCACCCCGAGAGTAAAAGTCGGTCGAAGAGTGATGCCGACCACATCGCTTAATTCTATGTCGAAGTCATGAAAGTCTGGTGCTCTAGTTTCATGGCGTGTAAAGCGAACATGAATATCACCCAGCATCGAACATACGACACATATTCTTATTAATATTTCTTGTGTTTTCTTTTAGAGAGTAGTGGACATAATCATAAGTGGGGGAGGGTGGAAACCTACAAAGTAGAATTTGTTTTAGATATAAAGCACGTACGGTCAGAAGACCCGTGCATTGGATTTCAAAGAAAATTATGATAATATAAAAATTTGTCTCAATCTGTCTGTCTGTCTGTCTGTCAATATTTTTTGTAATTTATAATGGCTTTATTAATGCAAATTTAATAAGTTAAAAGCAATGTTATCATCACCCTCATCAATTATTATTATTTTTTACTTTTATTATTATTATTATTATTATTATTATTATTATTATTACCATCCTACTATTAGGCCTACTATTATTACTGTGCATCATATAGTAGGCCTAGTGCTTTCACCTACAAATAAACTGACTTTATTTCGATTTTCGGAATGAAATTAGAAATTTATTTTCTTCATTTACGAACTCATTTTGTGTCCCTTGTTTTGTGTTGCCTTAACCGATAGTACTTTACCACGATGTCATTTTAGCCTGATAATCTTGTGATTACAGGTGTTTGCACACTATTTGTAGTAATCTCTACAGAAGAAGAGTCTTTGTATACATATACAGTGTTTAATAAGTATTACGTTTGTCATCAGAAAACATTCACGCTACGATAAATTCACAACAAACATCTATCACGAACATTAAGCGAAAAATAGAAGACTAGCTATCTTTAGTAATGAAGGTGGTTAACTAGTTCGTTCAAACAGAATAATATAGTGAATGGAACAGTTATTTCTTGCAGGAAATGGTAATCTACAAGGATACATGAAATTCAAAGAATTCGTATATTTTAACAGACGATCATTTCTTCCAATGGAGTTAATGCATTCTCCATAATATTTTGATCGCAGTAGTAGTAGTAATAGCAATAAAAAGGTATCAAATAAATAAATTTACACGGTCGTGATCGTATACCCTAAATTGCAGTGTTATGATTGTGAATTAAATTCTAAAAAAGAAAAAAAAATGTTTAGAAGAAACTGGCCGTAAGAATTGTTTACATTATTCCTGGATAAATTTACTCGTAAATAATTGATATTATAATATAATATACGAACATTAAATCCAGACGTTTGAGATGGGCAGGGCATGTAGCACGTATGGGTGAATCCAGAAATGCATATAGAGTGTTAGTTGGGAGACCAGAGGGAAAAAGATCTTTGGGGAGGCCGGGACGTAGTTGGGAGGATAATATTAAAATGGATTTGAGGGAGGTGGGATATAATGATAGAGACTGGATTAATCTTGCACAGGATAGGGACCGATGGCGGGCTTATGTGAAGTCGGCAATGAACCTGGAGGTTTCTTAAAAGCCATTTGTAAGTAAGTAAGTAAGTATAATATAATATACATGAGTACCTATTAAGAGAAATTGCTGCACACAGACAGAAAGAATTACCAAAAACAGCCAACAGTTTAACTCAACGGTGGGCACATTTGCCTGCTGAGATCAGAACGACCTCAAATTGACGACCATACTATTCAGCTTCTTGCTTCCCTCCTGGATGTTGATCGCCGATGGACTGAACGTGAATTTGCCGCAGAGATAGACGTATGCCACAAAAACGTGCTCCACATTCTACACAATATTCTTGGGATACGCAAAATTTTAGCGCGTCGGATACCCCATCGAATCCAGGGCTATAGCCCTGTATCGAATCACTGAGGTGCAACAATGGCAGTGCTATACAACTGCACAGGAATAGGGATATCTTATGCGAAGCTTTACCGTCAGATGGCAGGAGCGTTCCATGGGGCACAACATGTAGTAGGTCTATATTACGTCATATGCTATATTTGATTACGTTCTCCCGCTTGTTGGTTTTCTGTGCGTGTCAAAATTAGATTTATAATTATTTCGTATAACCTAGTATAATTTAATATAATTCAGTATTTTCTTACCTCATAATTTAATTTAATTTACAACAAATAACAGAGGAAACTTGTGTAATACTGAACGATTTCGCTCAAGAGATGGATGGAAAAATCTGCAGTTATGCAGAATATATACAAGTAAATTGAATATTCATGAACCTAAACGAGAACTTTGAGAACGAGGTGCACGAATAAAATAAATAAATAAATAAATAAATAAATAAATAAAATAGGAATTTTGTCGAAGGTGATAAACAGGATATGCAGCCACCAATGTGTGTGTGTGTGTGTGTATGTGTTTTTGTTGGTAGGAAAGGGACTATCGAGATTGAATTCCTCGTATTTTTTTCTCTAGTTGCAGAAAGATCAAATGCAATGTTTGATAAGATGATATATAATCGCAGGACATGCAGGACGGTTAAGGACATGCAGTTTTGAATACTATGTAGAATGATTTTGAAAATTTGGAGTAAAAACATAGATTTCACTATGAATCGTCCTGGATAATAAACATCCCAATTAGTCGAGAGTTTACTGCAGGCGTAAACTTCAGAGACTCCTAGAAGTACTAAATAATATAATCTAAGCTAACTTATCTTGCTGTCGAGGTTCCATACGTTTTTATTAATTTTTCTTTTCCCTCTTCCAAAATGAAACTGTAGCCAGCAATACCTTACTTGAAGTAGTTATTTTTGTTTATTAGCTATTATTTTAGCCGCAATTTAATTACTTAAATTTTTTAAGGTTTAAACCATATATTTAGAATATTTCGGGACCTGAATGAAGACAAAAGGCTTTCCCTGGCTTTTACATATAGGGACACAACAAAAATTTGACATTTTGAGTTGTTTTTAAGAGTATTTAATGTACTAATACACTACGTAAATCCTCTATGTTTATATACCGGAAAACAAATGCACACGAAAAGCGCATCCCTCAAGGTACAAGCGTGCTATCTGTTGGTGCTAGTTCAGGATATGATATCCCTAGTGCTGAACTGCTTCCAGAGGATAGGTGACAACTTCCTTGGACGGATCCTCCTTATGGACGAAACGAGGCACGCTTGAAGCAGCAATCAATTGAGTGGAAGCATCTAGGCTCTTCTCATCAAAGGATAGTGCGTTCTGCACAAGGCGGTGTGAAGGTTCATTGTAGCGTATGGCATATATGGGACAGTACTGCACCATGCTGTACCACCTTCTGGAAACGATCCCTATTATCCTTCATGACAATGCGTGAAGGATCTTCTGCGCCGTTGACAATGGAAAGTACTGGAACACCCACCATTCTCACCTGATATGATGTACCTCTGAAAAACCAAAAAATTCTGAATATGTTGCTTATCTGAAGACTTGTTTACTTCTACGGAACGGCACGAGCTTCTTCAGATTGAAGACTTTTTTCCATATAGTGAATGTTGTAAATGTTTGCTATAAAAATGGAAAATGTTCTTCGGAGTAATGAAACATTCTTTATAGACTGTATATTCTATACTGTTTCCGAACAATATACACTTTCAACGTTCCAGAGTTCTATCGGCATTTTCCTGTTGTTCAGAAAGTGCTCTACGAACTTGTGGGATGGAATGGAATCTCGTCGAGGGTATGTGTGTTTTGCCCGTTTTCAATATTATTTCCTTCTCTGCCTTTTTTGACGGACTCCAGCGTCATGCTAATCTCATTTCGTCTCATTTCGCTGTAGCTTCGTCATGTGAAGCAAACTATGCAAAACCTACGAAAACTGTGTAAAATTCTATGAACTACCTTCCCATAATTTGTAGTATTTTCGAGAACTTCAGACTAAATAGGTTTCGTAAATACTGCGTAAGTTGGAAGCGCTTTCTTACGAAATTACAGACTTAAGTTTAAAGTCCCTACACCATTAGCTTAGTTGCTATACGAGGGCAGGACCCGGGAAGAGATTCGTACACTTAGGCACGCTTTGGCCCTTTGTATGCCCTTACATGCGATGATTGTCCAAATCCGACATGTGGCCTGGGTGGCATTCTTGTATCCGATGCTGAGAGGTGGGCAATCCTGTCTCAGCCTCTTACAGAGCCGGGTCCCATCCACACACGAGTAGTCCGAAAAGTCCCAGGATTCCGAGGCTCGAATCCTTCCTCTATCTGCGACGAAAATCCGTACTGCTGCTGCTGCTGCTGCTACTGCTACTGCTACTGCTACTGCTACTGCTACTGCTACTGCTACTGCTACTACTACTACTACTACTACTACTACTACTACTACTACTACTACTACAAAACTTTATCCCAGTCCATTTTTACTATTTCCAACAATAGATCAAACGAGGGGACGTGGAGAGTGTTGGAATGATAAAGGGAGACGGGAATATCCCGAGAAAACCTATCTGCAACTTCTGTTTTGTCCACCAAAAATCCCATCACGACTTGGTCGGGGATCTAACCCGGGTCGCCTGAATGGAAGACTAGCTTGTTAGCACTTGAGCTACAGACGCGGCATTTCTACGTCATAGTGTTAGCGTAGCATACCAAGCGTTGCGAGTCATTTGTATTCGTACGGTAGAATGGAGCGGTTCAGATGAGTACATGGACATTCACTTTGCCTACCTACTGCTAGGGGGAATAGTAGGGAAGCTCAAAGGATTTATTTTGAACTTCATCCTGACAGTGATAGTCTGGATCATAAAACATTTATTTCTGTCCACAATCGTCTTCGAAATACTAGTACATTCCATGTCAAAGGTACGATACAGAAAGTTCAGGATCAGAGTTTGCTGCAGAACTTTACGCGGACGTTTCACAACGATTCGAAGATAACCCTCAACCGGTACCCGTGCATTTGTTCAACTACATGTAATCACGGTATCGAGTGGAATGTGTTGTAGCGTTGGCAGACGATTCGTAGTAGTAGATACCAGCACAGGAGCAGTAGTGGTAGTGGTAGTGGTAACAGGACGACGATGACAATAACAGTAGCCGGGCAGTAGCGACGAAGATGGCGGCAGTAGTGACGGCGATGAGAGCAGTAGGGATGGCGATGACAGCAGTAGTTACGGTAATGACAGCAGTAGTTACGGTAATGACGGCAGTAGTGACGAAGATGACGGCAGTAGTGACGAAGATGACGGCAGTAGTGACGAAGATGGCTGCAGCAGTGACGGCGATGAGAGCAGTAGGGATGGCGATGACAGCAGTAGTTACGGTAATGACAGCAGTAGTTACGGTAATGACGGCAGTAGTGACGAAGATGACGGCAGTAGTGACGAAGATGACGGCAGTAGTGACGAAGATGGCGGCAGTAGTGACGGCGATGAGAGCAGTAGGGATGGCGATGACAGCAGTAGTTACGGTAATGACAGCAGTAGTTACGGTAATGATGGCAGTAGTGACGAAGATGACGGCAGTAGTGACGAAGATGACGGCAGTAGTGACGAAGATGGCTGCAGCAGTGACGGCGATGAGAGCAGTAGGGACGGCGATGACAGCAGTAGTTAAAATAATGACGGCAGTAGTTACAGTAATGACAGAAATATTACGGTAATGACGGCAGCAGTGACGGAGATGACGCCAGTAGTGACGGAGATGTCGGCAGCTGTTACGGCGATAATCGCAGTAGTTACGGCAATGACGGTAGTTCTTACAGCAATGACGGCAGTAGTGACAGGGATGACGGCAGCAGTGACGGCGATTACGGCAGTAGTGAAGAAGATGACGGCACTAGTGGCGGCGATAACAGAAGTAGTAACGGCGTTGACAGCAGTAGTGACGGCGATAACAGCAATAGTGACGGCGACGATAGTAGTAATGTCAGCGACAACAGTAGCAATGACAGCGACGACAGTAGTGACAGCGATGACAGTAGTAATGACAGCGACGACAGTAGTAATGACAGCGATGAGAGTAGTAGTGACGGCGATGACAGTAGTAGTGAAAGTGTGATAGTTGTGATGACGGTACGGTAATATTGTTTGTATGTTTTTTTTTGTACCGAGTGATAACTTACATTTCATTACAAATGAGCCATGAACGTACGTGTATAAGAAGAGCTGTGCAAATAGAAGCGCACTCTGTCACACTCGAGGAGCTGATGCTGTTTACATTCAATTTCTCTCTGCATGTGTGTTGGATCTCTACTTATCCGACCAATCTCCACGTACAACAGAACTTTGCAATCGGTAGTCAAGGGTTCTTTACTCTTCTTCACCTTAATCAAATAATGTCTGTGCAATACGAGATTCCGTTGCAGAATCAAACTGTCATGAATGCTGTACGAAAAGTGATATGGAATTCATTTATTGCAGTGTGATGGTTATTTTGCTATAAAAACCACAGAGGATAGATTGAAAAATCCCACATCGCATTCGTGTATTAATGTTGCATCTCTGGATGACGTATATGCTCTGGATTAAATTCTACCTAATTTTTCTTCAACTACTGGTAGTTTCATCTTCATTAATTAACCTCCACGAGTATTTAGAGTTTTCTTCTAGGAGCAATGCGCTGAACTACACGTGGGCACCTTGTGAGGTGATACACACGTTACACTATACAGCATTAAATAAATATTACTGATGAGAAAGAAGAGAAGTGATTACCCCGCTGAAATCTAATCAAAACGCTTTCCTTATTCACCAAAGGTTCTATCTGCACTAACTAGGAATTAAATCCGATTCTCCGACTTAAAATCCAACTAACCGTTCGACTAATAGTAAGCCGACAAGGAAACTCAATGTAGAATATAACGTACATAATTAAACCTGAAAGCCAATATTTAAAAATTCTGGCAACAAGAATTTACAAGATGATGTTGATTACTTACAAAATGCTAATGATGCAAGAAAAATACTGTCTTTTTTGGAAGAATTCTATCCGAACTTTAAGCAAGTTGTTCACCATTAACTCTTCCCAAAGTTACTAAACTATAAGTAATTTTGAGAAGAGGATAATTCGAATATGAATATAAACTTAACACGGTATAAGATTACTTTTTTTTTAATTGAATTGAAAGAGGAGAAGTGCGAAGAGAAACTTAAAAAGGTACGCAAAACGCGTCCTCGCAAAGAATTCAGGGCTGAAAGAAACTGAATATGTGAGCTCCAAGCCTGTTGGCCACTTGTCTCACTCTACTGAGCTCTAGAAAATTTTGAAGAGGGAAAGCCAAAAAATGGACGTAACCTTTTAGGTACCACATACGCGAGGGAAGGGAAATGTGATCAAGCTGGACATTGAAAGGAACTTTGTCATTTCGCAGTGCAGGTAGAGTCGAGAAGACTCTTTGTTTGCTCTTCGCATGGCAGGAGTAAGCTTGCACATTGAAAGGAATTTTGCCATTTCGCAGCGCAAGTGGAGTCGAGAAGACTCAGTCGTCTGTTATTCGATGACTAAGGCAGGTAAAGGCCGTCGGAAGAAACGCCGCGAATTTTAAATCTGGAAATTGAAAGATTCTCTGTCCTTTCGCAATCCGACTAGACGAGTGACCTCACCCATGTAACGGGTATTTTATAGATTTTAAACTAGGGCATTTACTCGTTTTGTTAGAAATTGGGGAACTTTATAGGGAAGGGCATATAGGTCCGTAGCTCATTTCTCTTAGGGCTCATCCTGATATTTCTCTTAGCGCCTAAGGAAAACCACGGAAATACCTTAGGCAGGATGAGTTGCCTCAATATAAGAGACTAGCCAATTGGCTCTTCGGTAGAGAGTCGATTGATTTATGACTTGAGTCTTGTTGAATCGTCTCAATATAGAGACCAGCCAATTGGATCTATGGTGACTCAATTAGGATGAGAGAGGCGAGAGGGCATAGATATAAAATAATAATTAAAATTAGAGTAATTATAGGATCATGGGGAATATAAGATTACTGAAAACACCTAAAGGTTGTTTCAGAAGTTAGGAGTTAGTTTTTGGGTATACCTACTTGAAATGGCTATCATATAAATGTATGTTTTTCTTCATGACTTTTAAACCAAAAAAGTAAGAATATCTACAGCAGCGATGATTTGCAGATTAAATTATAAGTGTATTAGCAATCTTTTAATATTCGTGTTTCCTCTGCCTACTATCCTATAAATTCAGTAAACTAACTTGTGTTGGGTAAGCCCATGGTCCAGACAACATAGGGGTCTTCTCTGAATACTCCGGTTTCTCTGTGATATCCCAATAATTCTCCATCTCCAACATCTTTCATTCAGTACGAGTGCAATTTAAACCCATAGCCTGTGGTGCATTCTGGATAGTATCTGACGAACTAAATGGTCTACGCATCTCGGCACTAGCGACATGTACGAGCCGTGCTCGTAGAATCGGGGTGAACAATCGTAAGTTAAGGGCCCCGCCACTGCAAAAAGAAAGTATCCTCTTCATATTTATGTCGACGTGACAATAAAACATGGGTCATGTTATATGAAAGTGAATTTGTTGAACTGTTGTTCTTAAAGTTACAAGTAGAGAAAATCATATAAAATAATAAAATAAAAATAACTTACATTTCTAGTTCAGGGTTCTGTAACACAATAACAGCTAAATTAACAAACATTGAATTTGCTAATGCTCCTTATTTTTAAAGAAAAAAGATCAATTACAAATTATTGTTTAGAGAGGCAATACAAAGTTTCAGTTACTGTAATATCTGTGTTTTCATTTTTCTCTTTTTATTTTTATTTATTTATTTATTTATTTTTGCTATTTAATTAAATACTTATTTTAAAATTTTGTGGATGCCCTCTGAGCAAGAGTATGTACTCTTTCTGGGGTGCTAGAGTGATTTTTATGTAATAAAAACAATATGACGTATCTTTATTCTAGCAATAAAAATTATTATTATTATTATTATTATTATTATTATTATTATTATTACTCCTTTAACGTTTTTCTTACATAACAATTCGAAGTCAGAGACCTGCTACTCACGATAGGGAGATTTGTGAAGCACAATTCAGTATGGAAAATAAGAAGAAACAGTGTTGTAATTTGAGAATAACAAGACAGCAACTGAATGTTACGAACGTAGCATATTATGCTCCCTCATTATGAGTTTCATGCGTTTCCCAATAAATGAGTTATTTTTATTATATTGTTAACACCATCAAGAGTTTATTTTCTGTAACTATTATTCAATAGGAGTGCCTACAAAATTAAACCTTTGCAGCATAATGTTTGTGCAGAAGAACCATAGTTTTCTCTTTTTCTCTAAATAATATCAAAATCCCTGCTATGGCATAGTGGTCGCTCAGAGTGACCATTACTTTTTTTCTAATTGTGTGTAGAGTTAAAATTAAAAAAAAAAAATCGAACCGTTGTTATGATCCATGATATGACAAACATAAAAAATTATATTTTGTTTTCATTTTTTGGCTTACTGTGCTGCAAAGTGTTAAAATAATTTATTTTATTACACGTCGCATTTTATTGTCTTTTACAGCCATCACCTTCGACGGGGTTTGAATTTACGAACGTCGGACACTATGCTTAGCAAGACTCCATGCAGTGAAGCCGTACTGTATTTGCTCTAGTATGAACTTCTGTAATTCTGACCTGCTATGTATTTAAAAAAATTGCCAGCACAGATATTTTATGTTCCATTCCATACCTAGTTTTATGTCGACAAGGACGATAATAGCTTCACAATATCCATTAATCAATCAATCTCTCTGGAGACTGGACATGGCGAAACGGGGTCTTCGCAAATCAGCAAAGTAATTAGGGCGTAATAGCAGATTCTGTTATGTGTAGCTTCTGTGTCACGAAATAACGCAAATGAAACATGGACTCCCAAGTTTAAATAGATCACGACGCTGAAAAACTTAGCTGATTATATATTACAGATACTTATATACAATACTTCAGTGGAAGATACTCGTATAGGCCATGATATCATCATCATCATTATCATCGTCTCATCATCGGTTTGATTCATAAGCCTTTACCGAACTCATGAAGTTCCGACATTTTCACGTTGTTTTGGCCTTGTAATATCTCTCTTTCCAACAAGTATAGTTTTTTAGTAGGCTATTTTATGATGTTGAATCAACATCTTAGGTTATTTAGCGTCTGAATGAGATGAAGGTGATAATGCCAGCGAAATGAGTCCGGGGTCCAGCACCGATAGTTACCCAGCACTTGCTCATATTGGGTTGAGGGAAAACTCCGAAAAAAACCTCAACCAGGTAAATTGCCCCGATCGGGATTCGAACTCGAGCCACCTGATTTCGCCACCTGACGCGCTAACCGTTACTCCAAAGGTGTGGATTATTTTAGAAATAATATTAGTAGTCATACATTAATGTATTCATTCCATTTGTTTCTGTATTCCTTTTATTAATTTTAAAATGCTTAGTCATTTACGGAAATCTTAGTTTCACATCTCCTGTGTCCTGGTAGTATGTATTTCGGATTAGCTCCAATTTTTCTGTGAAGCTCTATTGTCTCCATTTTTTAAATTAATATTAGAGGAGAAAAATTCTCTCCGGCGCCGGGGATCGAACCCGGGTCCTTGGTCCTCCGCACCAAGCGCTCTCACCATTGAGCTACGCCGAAGTCCAATCCACAGCACCGGATCGAACTCCTCTCCTCCAGTGTTTTTCCCTTTGTGGCCTAACTCCAAGTTGGGCATGTATGTTGACATTTTATTAAGTCAACTGCAATTATAAAAGGAGCGTACTCAGCTGAGTGACTTGATGGCCGGGGTTCCGCAGTAATGTGTACAGAAATATGCACTGTTGCTAGAAGGATTTACTAAAGATTATTAATTTTTTGGTCCTACAGTATACATTTGTTATGGTAACAATATTTATCCTCTAATATTAATTGTTACCATAACAAATATATTCCGTAAGACCAAAAAAAAATAATAATCTTTAGTAAATTCCATTTTTTTTCTATGAAGCTCTAGAATTCAGAAGTGCCAGCATAAAATAGTAAGGATATCGCCATACCTTTACATTCCTTCAAATATTAAGTTTCATTTTTTGTTTAAAGAGCACTTTACATTGAAATACATAGACAATTTAATTTATTCATCTAGATATATACTGTACAAGCTAAGCGGTAAGAGGTGGAGTGTGACTGGTCTACGTAGGGAAGCGTGCGTGCACCTGTCCGTACTCCGGCGTATGACCACTTGCCGCCCAACAACCGATTCTGTTATGTAGAGGTTGCAGTGGGACCGGTCTGCATTGGAACTCTCTGTATATTATGCTTATTTCTTATACACGCCGATATAAACTGCTTAATTTTTAATTTTCTATGAAGAATAATTTTTTTCATATTCTATTTTAATTATTTCTACACGAGACGTAATAAAATGAAACCCGTTTGTTTCATCTCATAATTTAATCTGTAGCGAACTACAACTTACTTGCGACAGATATTAATTCTTAGACGTTCTCTTTGCCATGAGGTCAAACCTAATGATGTATAGAAAATTTAAGTCACGTCTAAGATGACGACATGACGAAAAATCTGTTTATAGTGGACCAATAAGCGTTAATTAGGTTTCTCGGTGAAGATACTGCCTACCTGTGAAAATTCGTTGAAATGTGGTGAGCACCACGTTTTGGTTGTTTTCGGTGGTCTAATATGGTTAGTTAGTGGGAGTTTAAAAAGGGCGCGTCAGCTACTCTGGCTATTTGCGCCTTTATCTAAAATTCTTCAAAAAACAAAAACAAACAATACAATAAACTGAAAGCTAACACGAAACTAAAACACGTTGTCACAGTAAAAACGAGGTACACAATTGCAGTATTCACAAGGTGATTCTTAAGAACGGTCTAATATGTAAGTGCTAGCTGTACTGTTTTTAGATTATTTTTGTCTTTGTTGGTATGATTTGTAATTCCTTACTTTACTGGTTTTATTTCTTTTGAATTGAGAGGTAAGATTTCCTGATGCTGCATGCCTTTAATCTCAGGCAAAAATAGACAGCTACAGAATAACAAAATCGTAAACACAAGAGACTATAATCAGGAAAACGTTCTATAAACGGAACTTTCAAGTGATTTCCCGACAACTATAGGAGTATTTTGAACAAAGAAAAGTAAATCAACTTAGAATGTCAAACGATGATGGTAGCAGTGTCAAGATAACAACGGTTGGTGAGAAAGATTGAAAGTCGAATTTCTTTCTTGCAAAGATATCTATACACAGAATAATACATTACAAATTTTAACTTTATGGCGTGCGTAATAGTAATAATAATAATAATAATAGTAATAATAATAATAATAATAATAATAATAATAATAATAATAGACTAATAATAATAATAATAATACATTTATTTACTCTGATGGTGTGTTCAGGCCATCAGTCCTTCATTCTCTTCCACACCACCAGAAATATATGTAAGGGAAGTCGGGGGAATATGGGCACCTTAGTTCTATTTCGGGTGCAATATCTCTCGGTTTTTCTAATATAATTAATTTTACAGCTGGGATGTTTCTTAACAATTTAGCCATATTATATAAGAATCCTGACTGCTTACTCCTAAACGTATACAAGTACAACTGTAAAATGCAAGTTAATGTGTTTTGCTCATATTCCCCCGAGTGTGGGGGTAAAATGGGCATTAATGATGTGAATCACAGACAACTGAAAGAAGTCAAAAAACACTTAAAATACTTTCAAAATATAACTGCATTGAGTATATTATATATTGCATATGCAATTTGTGATGGTTATTGCGTAACGCCTTTGGCAGATGATGTGACTCTTTGGCGATGAATGACGTTTGGAGATTCTAAGACATTTGAATCAGTGGAAGGAATTTTATGAATTGTAGGTTTGTCACCTGATGCTAGAGTGCCAATGTAAGCATAATCAAGAATGTCACTCATTTGCAGTGGAAAAGGGCCTGAAGCTCGGCAGCATTTATAGCCCAACAAACATTGACACATCTGTTCCATGCTTCTTTGACAATGGAAGCAAACTCGATCTTCGCAAAGGGTCTCCTATGTTGCCTGAAGAAATCTGTAGCACCATTGTTGTAAGCTTTCTTCAGAGGACCAAACAGACCCTTATCTGCTGATTGAAGTCAGGCTGTGGTGTGTGGAGGAAGACAAAACATGCATAATCCGTTTTCTACTGCAAAGTTAAGAGTGTCAGGATTACAACTATTTGAATCACGTCCATCTACTATCAAAATTGCAGGTGCATGCTTACTGATGTTGGAATAAACAACAAAGTTCTTGAACATTGAGAAAAATATACGAGTATGATCGTTAAATTTCGAGATTGTGTCTGCTGTGGGCGAAGGGATCACGTGATTGACACGCGTGCGCAGCAGTGACACTAGACGACCTTGAAGAGACGCGACACAAAGTTTCGAAGCCCTATCTTCATTGAGACCTGTGTTACACAAGGTTTTGTTAGCACGTGCATCCGCGCATTTTCGAAATCACAATGTACTCGAAACTGGAGCAGAGAGCCAACGTCAAATTCTTTGGAAAATCGGCAACCTTAACCCATGGAATGTTGAAGCAAGTCTATGGGAATGAAGCAGTGAGTCAGGCGAGATGTTTGAGTGGCATTCGCGTTTCAGAAATGGCAGAAAATCGCTGAAGGACGACAAGAGGCCAGGTCGACCACACACGTGCAACACTGCCGAAAATGTCGAGAAAATTCGACAAATTGTGTATACTGATCCTCACGTACATTTGGAATATGAACGACCACAACTCTGGACGAAGAACAAATGGATGCTCCATGACGACACTGCGCCAGCTAACAGAGCTCTCGCAACACTCCATTTTTTTTTTCACTCGTAATAAGATGGTTGTCGTTCCTCCCCCCGTGTTCACCAGATTTGATCACCTGCGACCTTTTTTTTTTTTGTTTCCGAAGTTGAAATTCAAGCTAAAGGGTCGCCGTTTTGGCACTGTGAAGGAGATCCAACGCGAATCGTAAAAGGTGCTTGACATGCTTCAAGAACGCGACTTCCAGGAGGCATTACAAAAATGGCAGACACATTGGGATCAGTGTATAGCTGCCCAAGTGGACTACCTTGAAGGGAATGGTAGCCAAATTTAAATGAGGTAATTTTATTTCCACTTATGGGATAGGTCTCGGAATTTAATGATCACACCTCATATTTCCGTTAATGTAGGCAGACTGCTTGTTGAAGTACACCTTACTGACAGCAGGCAGCTGTTCTTTCAGTCACTATTGTCCTCACTCCTTTTATAATGATACTTGGAGGAAAGTAGTTGTTTGCTGCATTGAAGCAGGCCAAAGGGGTAATGGTTTCTCACTTTTCTTTAGAGTAAATGCAATGCACCACTTTGTGTTCTTTGAGTGCAATGACATTTTTCGCTCTTGTAATCATTTGTAGGCCATTTTCATCAAGATTAAGAGTCATTTTATAAAGTGTAATGCTTGCCCATATTCCCCCGAACATTAGCGCCCATATTATCCCGACATGTAGGATTTACTTTCAACAGTTGGCAGTACCGTAAACTATTCACAAAACAATGTCTGACGCAATAGAACAGCAGTTCAAGATGTGTATTCTGTATGTATACTATTAGATTTAAATTATTTTCTGAAGTTCATGTGTAATCTATTGCATATAACATATCTAAAATAAGCATTGTGAAATTTTAGTATACTTGGAAGTCAATACTCACGTTTTAGATGGCTATTTTAACAATTATATGAGACAATACTGCATAGCGCGCTTCCCACAGCAACCATTACGATACTCTCACTTTATACTAACCGTTATTAGCGAAGAAACATAATTCGTTGCAACAGTTTCGATATGAAAACGTAATATTGCCCATATTCCCCCGAATTCCCCTACATACAGCGAAAAAACAAATTAATAGCATTCATTCAAACATAATAAGAACGATTACAATTATTACAGTAACACGAAACAAAAAAGATAATGCAAAAACATTAAAAATTTTAAATTTGTATACTATAAAAGAAAGCTGAAGATCTATATTAATATTATTAATATAAGTAACTAAACGTGTAAACAAGAAATACAATCTATTAGTGATCAGACAAAGGGTGTAATCGACACATCTAGTAACAATAATAAGTAGCGTACTAACGGGTGATGGGTAGTTGCAACCTATATGTGTGTCGTGGTGAACAAACAGTTATTTCATAGTGTTCCTACATAATCTGTTGTGTACATGTGCCGTTCTTGCAACTACACACAAACTTATGCTCCAGCATTCAGTTAACTTGCATGCACAGTGTTCCCCTCAATCTGCTATGTCTGATAATAATAAATAATAGTGATAATGATGATGATAATAAAACAATGTCTTATTTTGTCTGTATTTGCTGCATAATTTTCACTAAGATACTTAACAGTAAATAGCCGCAAATGACTGCCGTTAAGTAGGCCTATATCAAAGTGTTCATATTAATATCCGTCAGATTTTTATTACAAAGTAAGAACATTCCATTCCGTTGTTGTGGGGGACTTGTGTTTCTCATATTTTCTGTTCACAGATACTACAGACTCTACTGTCTCCTTTAAGCCACGCTACTTTGAGTCGACCACCTGAACCAGCCGTCGTGGTAGAGTCACTGAAGATAAAGAGGCAATCTTCGAAACATGTCTGAATTTTATCAATTTTAATAATTTATTTTATTTTTAAAAGTGTTCATACAACTGTGTTATATATATTGTATTTCTCTCATCTAACCCATGAACACTGTTTAATTGACCTTATATGTGAGATTTGAATTAGTCATAGAGTTATGGTGACGTGTGCAATTCGTGAAACCTCCATGGAGGGGGTAGTCAATGTTTTAGACGAATCAGACACAGAAACAAGTGACGTTGAGGACAACATTGTAAAAGTTGGTTTGTCTGATTCTGAAGTTGAAAATGAGTATATGCACAATGTATCAGTTAGTGGGGAAACCTGTACATCAAAATAATATGTTATACAACCTTCAGCTCGATCCTCACGCCAACCTATGCAGAATATTGTAATCAAATGGAATTTCGTAGACAGAGGAAAGTAAATAGGAAAGAAAATTCTATGACAGAAGCAGTACAGCTGTTCCTTACACCATAATATATTATATTATAATATCATGAACCTGAAAAAAGTCCACTCCAATAAAGAAGCTTCTCGTCTAGGTACAGCACACACTGATGAAACTGAGTTGTTTTGCTACATTGGTTTGTTGTTGATAATGGGCGTAAACCACGAAACTGCTGTACCAATCCAAGATCTGTAGTTCCTGCAAGGTCAACAAATCTATTTCGGAGCAATGAGTCGAACACGGTTCTTTGAACTAACAAGAATTCTTAGATTTGACGACAAGAACATAAGGGAATTACGCAGCCAGAATGAGAAGTTTGCACCACCGAGGGAATTATTTCAAAGCCTCAATGAGATTTTTCCCAAGTATTACGTTACTAGTTCTCATAATTACGAAAGTCACTCCCAAAGTATTGCACAACATTTTTTTTTCCAATTCATTTTTTATTCTACACCTTTTCAATTTATGGGCATCATAGATACATCCTTCGCGCTTGTATTCAAATTTAGTTTAAGTCGTTCCCGTGAGTAGCGCCATCATAGCACTCCTTCAAGATGGCTGCTGTACTTGACATTCGTCAGAAGCAACGTGCTGTTATCGAGTTCCTGTGCTGTGAGAACGAGACAGTGGGAAACATTCACAAGAGGCTGAAAAAAGATGCATGGAGATGCAGCTATCGATCGCAGTACGGTTAGTCGGTGGAAAAGCAGATTATCTGGTGAAAAGGGGCACGCCAATATTCGGGATACTCTCACAGCGGCAGACCCTGCACTGCACGAAGTCCTGACAATGTGCAGCGAGTTAACAACATGGTTGTGGTGACAAAGGCGTAACAGTGAAATAATTGTCACTCCAAGTTGGAATAGGAGAAGCAAGTGTGTGCAGAATTGAAACACTTGTGGTAAAAAAAAAAGGGTTTGTGTCAGGTGGGTTTCGAGGATGTTGACAGAAGCCCACAAATGAACCCGAAGAACAATGTTTAGCGAACTTTTGCACCAGTGTGAGAATGGTGGACGTTACTTTCTTGCAAGAATTGTGACAGGAGATGAAACATGGTTCCACCATTTTGAACCGGAGACAAAGAGGCAGACAATGGAGTGGTATCATGCAAATTCAGCAAAGAAAATAAATTCAAAACTGCGCCTTTGGCAGGAAAAGTTATGGCTACTGTGTTTTTCGATTCAGAAGGACTCTTGCTTGTGGAGATCATGTCACACGGAACCACCATTAATTCTGACGCGTATGTGGCAACTCACAAGAAACTTCAAGCCCGACCGAGTCGTGTTCGACGACATCGGGAGAAGCAGGATGTTCTGCTATTGCACGACAACGCACGGCCACATGTCAGTCACAAGACCACAGACCAGATCAGAAAACTTGGATGGACAACACTGAAACATCCGCCTTACAGTCCTGATCTGGAACCATGCGATTACCATCTCTTTGGTAAACTGAAAGAATCCCTTCGCAGGACGAGGTTTGAAGATAACTCCCTCGTGCACGATGCTAAAGAGTGGCTCAGACGTGTTGGTCCAGACTTTTACCTTGCAGGTATACAGGCCCTCGTTCCAAGGTGGTGTAAGGAAGTTAAAAGGGACGGGGATTATGTGTAAAAGTGACTTTTTGTTCCTAAAGGATGTATCTACATTCTGTAAAAATAGCAAAGCTGTAGGATAAAAATGTAATTTTTAAATAAATGTTGTGCATTACTTTCGAAGTGACCCTCCCATAATATGAATACTGAGTCTTGTATGTAATGTTTATAGTTTTAATTGATAAATATAAAAACAAAGTAGCATAATTTGGAATAACAAAATATTTTTTGTGGGCCTGTGAGGCCCAGCGTTGGTAATGCACGTTACAGATTATGGGTTGGTATTGCTAGGGTTAATAAAATCGCAAGAGCCGCCTATGTGCATACGATTAATAATATCCATTCAAACTACAATAATTATACAATAATCTGTGAGAACACCGAAAGCCATGTAATAATAATAAAGTTCGATTAGAATTAAGTATTAAATAGTACCTGCCGACGAATCAACGGAGGTCGTCAGACTCTTTGCACAGATACAGTAGTATGCAGCCTGTGTGCCAGGGGTTTGTCATGTTGCCGTAAAAGACGTGCGAATCGCTGTGTGCAAGCAACAGGAGGAATATTATTTCAGATTTGTTTCCGTAGGATTTTTCCCCTACCAGAATGGATTATGCAACATACTGCATAAATTATTGTGATCCTGAGAACGTATTATTTTTCATGTTCTCGGAAATAAACTTTTCACATCCTTCACATCAAGAAGTTGTTTTTGGCATGTCGTTTATCAGTTCGTCTGTGTGTAATGTATTCATATTGAATTAAATCATTACCAAAAACAAAAAGCAACAATGTGATGATATGTTTCGAATAGAGTCCTTCAAAACCGGTTTTCAATCATTTTTATTACACAGCAATACTGAGCGCCTAGCGGTGTACGCAGTATGCAAAGCTCTTCCACCACGCGGACTGCCCTATTATTCGGTTTACAGAAGGCTCGATTTGTTTCACTGTCTTTGTGGGAGGACGGCTGCGGCTTTTGGATATAAAAGGCAGATCACGTCATTGAGCCATCCAAATATTACAGTTATCTATCTATCTTCAATAGCAACAACTTACAACGTAAAATTACATCCATCAGGAATTATAATATTCTTTCTTAAAACTGACATTCTATCTGCTTAGAAATGACTTCTTAATAAAATAATAATGCATGTGTAATTACAGTAGTATGGCACGCCAATATTCGGGATACTCTCACTGCGGCTAAATTTAACTAAATTACACTCAGAACTTCTAACATGTAACCCACTAACATACAACAAGAAAATTAGAAACGTGTTAATATCTTCAATTTGATTAAATAAATTTATAGCCTATATGTATGAATTAATCAACCTATATTATATTTGTATTCTATAATTTTGAAATATATATAGTCCTACTTTTCACGTGCGATATTATTCTTCTCTAGTGTTAATATTATATTATATAATTCCATTGCCGCAGTAATTTAAAAATTTAAATTTTAGTTCCTATTTTATTTTACTTATTTATTTTTATTATTTTTTTATTTTCTATATTTCTCTTATATTAATAGTGCATTATATAATTTCTGTAACTGTAATTTTAATTCTATTTCCTATTTTATTTTATTTTATATTCTCTTATAGGCCTATTAATATTATATCTGAACTGCGACCGAACACGAGCGCTGCTCATTCGGTCTCAAATTTTGTTAATACTACTGTATCTCCTTTTTATATTGTTTGTATTATTTTATTTCTATTTCTCTTGTTTGTTTGTAATTATATTCTTTATTCTGTATATTTAAATTTAAATAAATAAATTAAATTAAAATAAATAAAGTAGTTAAAAAGCATTTTTTGAAGGATTCGAACAGTTATATTACCGGTTGTTCTATATGGTTGTGAAGCTTGGTCTCTCACTTTGAGAGAAGAACAAAGATTAAGGGTGTTTGAGAATAAGGTTCTTAGGAAAATATTTGGGGCTAAGAGGGATGAAGTTACAGGAGAATGGAGAAAGTAACACAACGCAGAGCTGCACGCGTTGTATTCTTCACCTGACATAATTAGGAACATTAAATCCAGACGTTTGAGATGGGCAAGGCATGTAGCACGTATGGGCGAATCCAGAAATGCATATAGAGTGTTAGTTGGGAGGCCGGCGGGAAAAAAGACCTTTGGGGAGGCCGAGACGTAGATGGGACGATAATATTAAAATGGATTTGAGGGAGGTGGTATATAATGGTAGAGATTGGATTAATCTTGCTTAGGATAGGGATCAATGGCGGGCTTATGTGAGGGCGGCAATGAACCTCCGGGTTCCTTAAAAGCCAATAAGTAAGTAAGTTAAAAAGCATTATATATAAATAACAACTTCTTTTTAGACATAGATTTTCATTTTACTAATAAACTATGCACAGTATGAAGGTTATATAGGACGTAAACATCGTTGGAACGTAAAATGTAACTAATAAACAGTGTATAAGCTATTCTACATATAAGAGTTGTACAATTACACATGACAATCGTTACACAACCTATGACCCTAGTATAAGCATTGCACAAAAAGACAAGATGGCAGACTCCGTAAACAGCTGACCGTTTGTTTCCTCACTTTTTTCAAAACTGAGCTTAAATATCTCCTGTAAAGAAAGTTATACAATCGAAATGAAAGATTTAAACGATTATTTAATAAGTACAGAGGACATTGAAGACATCGATGGTATATATACTGTATATGTAATTATGGCAATAGAAAAATAAAGCAATACAATCTCCTTTTTATCCATTTAAATTTAACGATGAGAATTTTAAAGGAAAATGTAGATTCACCAATTGTTGCTGATATATTCAAAAAATATTTGAAGCTGGTGATCTATAATTTTAATATCATGTCAAAGTCTTCGCACATGAGGAAGAAATGAAGTATTGACTTAATTTTAAGTAGGCCTAGATCTATGAATACGGTTACTATATTATATATTGTGTCCGAATTCGGGAAAATGAATGGTCCATGCCTTTTTTTCAATATAGCCTATTCTTCCCTGTCCTGTTGGGGTAGAGTGGATTAAAGCACGCTTTACTTTCGTTACTAAATGCACTTCCTCTAAACTGAATAATTAAAAATAATGTTCACACATAATTTCAATCAACGTTTTTTATATTTATCTTCAAAAGCTACACCAAAGAAGTCACAAAATGGTGTCAAGTTTTCATTAATATAAGAAAGCCGGGCTCTGACGCGAGTGGAAATCTGAGTGTTTAAATGTTGTTTCCTTCAATATAAAGGAAACAAAATTTCTATTTGCAATAAATTAATGATAGAAAACTTGTCCGTTTCAGTAACCATTATTTAGACATTTATATCTGACGTTCGACTAGTGTAATATGTAGATAGTCGGCGATGTATGCAATGGAGGGGAAAAAGAACTAGCCATTCTACCCCATTATCTTCTAACTTAGTTTCCTTATAAGTGGTGCCTTCTTGGCATCACTTGTGAGGTTCGGACGTGTCTTCGAACAGTTGACTAAACAATAATCTACAATATCTCCTTTTTTCCTTAATAATAAAAATAAGTATCGCATATATCTCGTCCTACTTACGATCAAAACATACACTTATGGTAGTGTAAAATATTAGCTGAGTATTCTCATGGTTTATTAACAAAATGCCTACCTATTATGAAAGACGTTTATTAATATACACAATAACGTATTAAAGTACTGTATATGGTACTTAATTTTTCTGTATTATCCCAATTTCGAGATCGTATTTTCTTCCCTTTCCCATTTCTTTCTGTGTGAGATTTGTGCTCTAAACCATCCGCGATCTTACATAAACAGTATACAATTATATAATATCGATTATCGGGTTATACAAATCGAACGAGATTCAGTCAATATGTGACGAGAAAGAGTTACGACGTAATAACATGATGAAGTTATGAAGTATACTGTTTAACACTGGTATAGTAAAAACACCAGCTATATAGCTTTTATTGGTAAGAGAAATATACGTTTATGCACGTCTTGTTCTGTACAAAACTAAGGTAAAGTACCCAAATAAGAGACAGGTTCCTAATAAGAGATACATTGTTAATTTCTCTGGAATAATTTGCCATCTCTCGACAACTATGGTAAATCAATGTGTGTGCTTCTAAGACATCGTGTTCTTTGTCTAACCTCAGTTGAAAGTAAGCAACGAAGCTGAGAGCAAGTAAAGTAATTTTTCACATTTTGAACTTTTTGATGGTTTTTGTTGAGGAAGTGAACAGCAGTTAATGTAAGGTACAACAAATTTATTATTAATTTTATAAAATTGCTGGGAAAATGTTGCATATAATAAGGTAGAATGCTAATAAGAAAGATAATAATTTATGACCTTAGGTAGCTATTTCATTTTTATTTATTTCGTTCCCTAATAAGAGATACGTAGGGGTCCAATTAAGAGACAGTATCTCTTATTTAGAACCCTTATTTGGTTCTATTATGATGGTCACCTTCGAGAGTTTACGAAAGGCGTTAATGCTTCTAGTTGTGTCAGTTTGTCTGCCATACACTACATAAGAACCAATGAAAGATTAATTGAACTATTAATTAAAATTAATTACGAATTAGGTCAATCATTAATTATTCATTGTCCTCAATTATTCATTAAAAATTACTAATTGAAATGATTAAGTTATCATTATTAATGACTAAAATTAATGACAATATCAATAGCTAAATCAATTAAAATTGGCTAGTCCGAAAATATTGATCTTACTTGAAGATCAAAACATAAGTGCGTAATTCGTGAAATATTCTCTACATATTTCAAATAAAAATCTTGTGTAATTATTAAAACTATTAAATTTAATTGTGATTCCTGGTTTCAATAATTTCGTTGGACCTGTGTAAATATCGCCACTACAGTCAGTGCCAGCGTTTGTGGTGCTTGTCCTTGAGTAAAAAGCCAGTTAGTGATCACTTGTTGCCAGTATAGCTGAGAACGGTAACACCTAACACGTAACGTAAGCAATCTGCCAATCATAGTTGTCAGTCTTATTGGCCACTGACTGCGTAAAAGGCAAGACACTCGCACTTTGCATTTCTGGGATGTGTCCTTGATTACACTGTCTAGTTAGTGGCATCTGTTACAATTTCGGCTGCGAGTGGTACCATCTCCTAAACAGATGTGACGTCAACAATCTGCCAATCACAATTGTCAGTTTTTATGCCCACAAGCTGTGGCAAAGATAAGTTATTCATTCTCAACTTTCCCATTACTTATTTCACATGCCAGAAACGGTGACTTCAGTTATATCACAATTACAGAAGCAGCAACAACCACCTCAAGAACCGCAAGTTTCTACCAGTGAGGAGTGGCATGCAAAAGTATCCAGGGCAGGAAAAGGAACTATCATAATATGAACTCTTTAACAGAAACAAATGAGAAAGAGTTTAGATAAGAAAAAACAAAGGAAAGATGGAGCTTGCAAGAAGTTCGAAAAACAACAAAACCACAGAAAAAATCAGTCCAAGAAGCACTGCTTGAGTTCGTCCAATGATGAAGAATCCGATGTGGAAATGCAATTAATTAACTCTAGTCACTCGGAATATGGAGGAAATTATGATGATGGAGAGTGCTTGTTTTGCACTGGATTTTTTTCAGAGGACACTAGGGCCCAGGGAGGGGGGAATAGAGTCAGTGTTCAAAATGTCGTCGTTGGGCACACGAACAGTGAGGCACTAATGAAGAACTTTTTATTTGTCTAACTTGCTTAATACAGCGAAATAAGAATTGTGTCAATTGAAGGGGTTGCAAGATAAGTGCAATCAAATTAAATTTAAAATATGGAGATCGAAGTTTAATATTCTATCTTTTTTTTTCCTCTAGCAAAATATTAACGTTAGCAATAGTAGCCTAAGTAAGATTAGTACATTCATGTCCGATTTGACCGACTTTGTATTATTTTCGTAAACCACCTTAATTTCACTTGGAAAATTTTTGAAACAAAACAACAGAATTTTTGTTGAGAGTTAGACCACTGTTGCACTGACCCCTTCAATTTTAAAATGTTCCTGAATTTATTAAAGTATCTACAATATTTAACAATGTTATATATTGCTTCAATTTTCACCCAATGATAATAATTTTTGTTCATGATCAAAAATAAAGTTCAACAACACACGTACCTCTTATTTGGAACTTCTTTCCAAAACATCATTATTTCCCAGTTTTATTTCTTTTTATAATTTAAAATAATAATAAAAACTGACTAAAATTTGTAATGTCAATTCTAAAAATAAACGAAATGCTGTATGTATTCCACTCATTCAGATTAAAAATGTCTATTCCCATCCTCATTTATAAGCAGTTAAAAAAAGTCTCTCTTATTTGGGTACTTTACCTTATACCATTGTTTAACATAATCTTTAAGAAACTTTTATTAGTAAAACTGTCAAAGTTTAAAATATAAACGATACTTATAAAGTTACTGCAAGTTCAAAATAATAAAGAAAATAGATGATGTATTATAGTGTCGAATCAACTGTAGAAGTGCTTGCAAACACTTTTTCTAATAAGATAACGTAAATTTACTTCAATAATTGTTAGTCTGGTTGTGTACAAGAAAAAAAAAGTCAGTTTCATGTATGATTAGGTGCGCCTGGTATTCTGACTAGCCTGCAATACAACAGGGGTAACCGCTTGAAAGTCGAATATTCGGCCGGACGTTCAACCTAACCGGTTGTAGCTCCAACCGGTCGAATCTAAACCGGTTGTAAGCTCTATTTTGCAGGTCTCTGGTTTCGAATTTATTTTCATTATTATACAGAGCCTCCAAAGCTACAAAAATCTACTAGAGTACTAGCGTGTAGTCCGACTCATTGTAGCCTATTCCATCATCCTAAAAATACCTATACATTCAAAATAGTGACGTTGATAGTCATGTCATCTCGACAACTGTAAAAAAAATAGTTGGTCTCTTAACTCTGTGTTATATGTTGGATCTGGTGTGCTCTTTCGAACTACAACTCACAAAAATATCTTCGCCGCTTGTCCTACCACACGCTTCTTTTCTCAAGATCATTCACAACCATTCAATAAGCTTCAACAGCTATTATCTTATAAACTTGTTTTCTTGTGAGTTTAAAATGTCAGTCAGTCTTAACCATTTACAGTGCACTTTTTACAATTCGAACTTAGATAATTCGAATTATTGGGTAAATTTAAATTCCTATTGAAACCAATATTAAAAATTCACATGTAATTCGAATTTTCTAACCTTTTATTTGGATAATTCGAAGATATTTCATTAATTTAAAAAGCAAACACGTAAATATTCCTGAATTTAAATGACTGGAAAATTTAATGAATTACTGTAATAAGCAATTCCAAGAATTTTTGACGATGGACAGAAAGCAAACAGGATTCGTCCTGCATTTTCAACTGATTTACAGTTATTCAGAGACAGCTCTAGGAAAAATAAAGCTTTTGTTTGCTGGCATGCAGCCTTCACGACCTCCTCAATAGTGTAGAACTGCCCACATCTTTTCTGCATTTATACGTCCTTCAACCTTCTCTACCACTAGCCACTGATTTGTAAGAACAATTTGTGAAAATCTTCTTGATAGTACTGAAGTTAGTGGCCAAAGGATCCACAGTTAGTTGTGATTTGTCAGTATATATTGTTCGCAATGTCGAAGTGTGGGATGTGCTTAACATTAGAAAAGAAGGTAGAGTTCTAAAAGAAGTGGAAAGAGGCGTGAGGAAGAAAAGTGACATCCTAAAAACTATAAGATATTGCCGAACACATTATCAACATTTATTAAAATAAAGAAAAAGTTATGAAGAGCTGGTAACCACAAGGCGGAGAAAAGGGCAAACGTACAAGAGGTGGTGAATTTATTGACTTTTTAGTGTGTGTACAAGTGGTTCATACAATCACATGTATCCAACATACCAATAACTGGTACATTGGTTAGTGCCGAAACCTAAGATTTTGCTGTAAAATTGAACGTTGAAAACTTTAAAGCAAGTTCGGGTTGGTTTACCGGGTTTAAAGAAAGATATAGCATTTCTTTCAGAAGCATGTGTGGTGGAAAAAACTTAAGTTTATGTAGAAAAAACTGACGAGCAATTTCAGGACTTGTCTTAGCTCACTGAGTATTTTGAACCGAAAGTCATTATTTATTTTAATAGGTTTGTTCCAGCACGGTTCAGAATCGATTTTAAACTACCTGCTCATGCGCAGTATCGCAATGTGCGTTACAACAAGACTTGAACTGATTCTGAACCGTTTCTGCACTCCCAGTTTCCAGTTCCAACGACCTTTGGAACTCGTTCGAAACGAGTGAAATTGGTTCTCGATTAAAAGCAGAAAGTGGAAATTCTGAACTGCTGACTCATGCACAGATGGCTTAATCTGAGGTTGAGGTTAAAATGCTTCTAGAATGGGCAGATTAAAATTAAAAAATAATCGATCATGAGTGACTGAAGGGTGATAATGATATATTTTATGACGAATTAAGTTCGGAAGATGAATAAATTTTAATATGAGAAGAAACTCCGAAGGCTGTGAAAGAACAGTTCAAGAAATGTTTCAACAACGTAAAATCCCGAACAAGTTCTGAGAACATACTCAACTAGCGCATGCGTCGAAAGGTGTTTGCTATTAGTTCATAAAACGTTCTGAATTGCTTGCTGAAACAAACCTAATATAGATGAAACTGGATTATTTTTCAAGTGTATGCTGAAAAAATCGTTCAAATTTAAAGGGGAAAGGAACTGTTTTCAGCTTGCACTATAGGACCACGCACAAAACACGACAGTTTTTAAAGTAAAGTCGACTGCATATTAAATATTTTTATATACGGTAATTTTGTTTGACTGATTTTCGTTAATAGTACATGGTTCTTGTTAATTCGAATTTTGGATAATTCGATATTTTTCATATCCCGTTGGAGTTCCAATTAAAGAGGGTCCACTATATATTGAATATCTACCTGTCACATCATGCGGTTGAGTACGGGCAAAAAATGAGCTTAGCCCTATATTTTTTTCTTTTTACTGCGTATCGATTATTGCAAAATGGAACACGGAAAACTGTACGTTGCAAGAATTGTACAGAGTAAAACTGTTAACAATCGCATCTGTCTCTCAAGCGCAGAGCGCTGGTTTTTACAATCCAGGAGACCCAGGTTCGATCCCGCCCTGGTTGTGACGGAATTTGTGGTGGACAAAGCAAACGTTTACTTTTCTCGAGGTACTCCAGTTTCCCTTTCTCACTTCACCAATAGTTTAATTCCCCTTCTTCCGTCTATTATCTCCAATAATTAAAAATATGCTGGGATGAAATGTTAGCGGGTTCCAATGCTGATGAAGGAAAGGTTTGGGGTTCCGGGCTCTGGGCTTATTAGATACACAACTGTGGATGAGCCCAGGATATAGCAGTGCTAAGACCAGATGGTCCATCTGTCAACGTCGGATTCACGAATGCCACTCAGGCCACCTGTCGGACTTGGACAATCATAGCTTATATATAAAACGCGCAATAGGCCAATGTATGGCTAAGTGCAAGGATCGATCCCGGGTTAGACCTTCGAAATGCTAAGCCAAGCACTTCCCCCCTCCAGTTATTATTCTCTGATACAAATTGTGAATTAAACCTTTGCACACATTAAGTCAGTGGTCGTCAGCACTCGCTGAAATGGGTAAAGGGCAAGAATTGTATCGGAATATGCATCGTCGTGTAGAAAGAAGAGTTAGAAAGCATACCCGCCAGCACGCCAGTGCATCTCTTATCAGCGAGTAAGAGACTCTAGCCCGAGGGTGCACTGTGCTGATGCCCGCTGATTTAAGTGAACTTCATTGCACCATGTAAATAATTACATATACATTTAAATTTGCATCGTCCAAATACTTATTTCAGTCGGTTCTTGCATCCGACAATACTTACAAGTACGTATTATCCGGCAAGGCGAACTTCCGACGTGGCCTTGTAGGTCAGGGCGCTGCAGTCGACCAGATGACTGTTTATGTTACGATAGGATGACGCCACAGCGTTGTTGTTGCACATATTTTCCGCGTCGGAAGTTCACTTTGCCGTGTAGTACATTGGCTTTTGCATGTATGAATACTCTGTGCAGGACTCTTCGAGTTTCCTATAGTCGACGTCTAATGAACTTTTGGTTTACAGCCTGAACTTCTGCTACATAGTTATGACTTTGCAATTAAAATATTTGGAACACGAATGTTCTCGTAAATAATTTAATACTTTTTATTTAATTTAGCATTTATTTCAAATGCTGCCTATTTTCTTTAATGAAGAAGTATTGTCATTTAATGAACTCAATTCAATTTAAATTTACAAAAATGACAAATTTATGCAACTGGTTTCATATGTAATTAATCACGATAACATGAAATATATTTGACAAATACCAAATTAGTCGACACATAACATGGTTTTAGGTCAACTATAGCGTATAGAATTTATCATATGGACATACGAAAACGATCATCAGCTTTTGAATTCGTCAGCGAGGGAGACTGAGTTACAAATTATAGAATAGACAATCGAGATACCATTAGGTACACAGTCTGTAAATACTATTGCACATTGTATCTGCTTAAGTCATTAATACAATTTGTAGCTCTTTCACTCCATTGCTTCCCACAGACTGTATAAAACAAACAAAATCCTCTAGATTAGTTTGCTGAATTCACGAGAGTATTTGCGCACCGTCTGTATAGCAATTCTCCAGATGGATTCAGAACATTGGCGGTAATGCTCTGTGTAGAATACTCACTATGAGACCTCAATCTGCAAACCACTGATGTACAATGAAATTAGAATAGGCTGGGTCAGAAGCAAATACATTATTCTCACAATATTGTGAGCTTAAATTCTGTCCTGTAAAGGCGACATATTACACTTCGTTCTTGGGCGTGTTATGGAGAAAGTAGAAAAGAAACTTATTTCGAATAGATATTTGTATTTTTATCTCAAGAATTATACCTCAAATATTTATCTATTTCGTAAAATATGTGTAAAAATGAATTTCACAAAACTAACACGTATTTTCAAGCTTTTCGAAACACTCCAGTTCCTTAATAACATTATGGATTATATTGTTGTTTATGGGCTTCTTTAATTATTTATTATTGAGGTTCTGGCTGACATGTACAGTAGTGGCAAAAAAAAACCGGACCGACCCTTGTAGCTGATTTCAGAGCCTTGTTCACTCCAGAGCCACGATAGACTGGTAACTATGACTTTTGTGGTTCGAATCCTGCCTGAGAAGGAAGCATTTTTTTTTTTGTTCCTTATTCAAATTTATTCCCAATACTTTTCGATTGCAGCGATATTTTACTACTTAATGAACTTATTATTCCCAGAATATGAATTTTACCAGCTTAATTTCTAATGGCTTTCGAAATGGGCTACGTCAGCATTCGAAAACTACAACAATTTCAATAGATTACTCGCTGTCTTGTGAATGCGGGCGTGGCATGCGCAGTGGCTCATTTCGGAGACTTCGATTATTCCGTCGGTCCGGTTTTTTTGCCAGTACTGTACAGTACATCTACTATCAGACAGTATGTCTCACTTCAAGATGTGTGTCAGAGGAAGAACAATTGTTTGTATGCATCTGAAGTCTGACTAGTATAATATGTAGCTAGTCGGCGATGTATGCATGTATGTATCTCCTAGCCTAGTTGCCTCATAAGTGGTGGCTTCTTGGTATCACTTGTGAGGTTCAGACCTGTCTTCGGACAGTTGATAACAATAAATACTTATCTATTCTCCTGCCACTCCTACAAAAAAGTGGAGGTAAACGAAAGCAAATGATAGCTAATTTATTCCGCTTTCTGCTGGCCTATACATTCGCGCTCTATCAGCATAAGCTGAACTCGTAGCAGAACATTAGAATGGCAATGGCATTTGGGTCATTTAAAGCAGTGTTTCTCAACCGCCGGGCCGCGGCCCGGTACCGGGTCCTGGCATCAATCATACCGGCCGCGAGATATTCTCCTGGAATTTGTCATTTTACTTTTCTAAGCATTTTTCACGAATAAATATTTTATCATCATCATCATCATCCTTCACGAATTAGGCCTCTGTAGACCTGTTTCGGCCCCATCTAGCAGTCTTCTTAAAGGTCTTCCTGGTCGACGATGTCCTCTAGGTTTATATTGCATCATAATTTTTGGGATTCTTGAATTTTCCATTCTTCTTACATGATCTAGCCAATTGAATTTGTATCTGCTGATTTTTTCTTCTACTGACTCTACTTCTAATTGTTCTAAAATTTCTTCATTCCTTTTTCGGTCTAAAAGAGTATATCCTGCTGTCCTCCTCAAAAATTTCATTTCCGTTGCTTTGATTCTGTTCATGTCTTTTTTCTTTAATGACCAAATCTCGCTTCCGTATAAAAGGGTGGGTAATGCTAGTGTATTATATATTTTTATTCTTGTAGATTTTTGTATTAATTTAGCTTTTAATGCATTGTTTATTATTCCTAGAATTTGTGTAAATTTGGTAATTTTCTTGTTCACATCTTTTTCATTTTGATAAGATATTTCACAACCCAGATAATTGAAATTTTGCACTTGTTCGAGGCATTGGTTATTGTGTATTATCTTACTTCTGACTGGGTCTTGTCCTAAAAATGCCATTACTTTTGATTTTTGTGCTGAAATTTCCATCCCAAAATCTTTTAATATTTTATTTAATGTAAACAATCCTCTTTGTAAATTATCCTCTGAATTGGAAATTATGACTTGATCATCGGCATAGAGTAAGGTATTTAATGTTAGAGCACTGGTTATTTTGATTCCTGATGTGTAGATTTATAATATTTTATAGTGGAAATATTCTTACGAGAAGTATTTTCGTGATTTTGTCGAAAACAGCAGATCCAATTCGTCTCCAAGCTCTAAATTCTAAAATCTAACTAATGTCTAGCAAATAAGTTATCTGTTACCAAGCCATTTATTTTTGAATGATCGAGAATTTTTCAGAAACCTTTGAACCTATTTTCCTACTACATTTTTTTTTTTTGTGAAACTGCATTTTCTGCCATGATCGTGCTAAAAACGAAACAGAGGAACCACTGCTGCAACTTTATGATTTATCCGCTTGGCTATCACTTCAATTCATCCCAGAATTACGAAGATAAAAGACAGAAGGCAGCAACAAAAGGCTCACTAACTTCGCTAAAACCTTAAAATTTCTCAGGTGCAACAAAGAGTAAAATATATTAAGCATTAAGGTTAATATTTTCAATAAACTATAATTGTTGCTGTCTTAAGGTGCCACATTTTTAAATTCATAATATTAATTATGAGTTGTACATAGTGTTAAAATTGGGAGATGCATACATTTTTATACATAATATTACATACATTGCATATTAAGACATTTGGCGTGTATAAGTGTGATAAATGTTTCGCCGAAACATTCTTCTTATGTTTCCTCTGCTCAGCTGACTTCTGTAGTGATCATTCTTCCCATTACAATTTTTTTCAGACAAATATCATTAAAAATTTCCTCTGATTGAGGTTCTGGCTGATATGTACAGTATATCTATTATCGGGCAGTACATCTCACTTGGCGATATGTGTCAGAGGAAGAACAATATTGTATGTATGCATCTGAAGTCTGATTAGTGTAATATGTAGCTAATTGGCGATATATGCAATGCAGGGAGAAAGGAGCTGGCCACCCTACCCCATCATTAAAATAAATTTAATAATACAAAGATCAATGTTATGAATTTTATAAGTTTTTGGTGATCAGAAACGATAATATGTTAATGAAAATGAACTTAAAGTAATGATTTTGGCTTCAGGAAACTACAACATGCTAAGAAACTTCATTAACCCACTGAGTGATAATTAATTAAATTATTTGTCAATGTCACACTGTTTTCATAGTGTACCAATACCCTGTAAGTTATAAAATTATGCCATACTTACATTATTGATACTGATGTTAGTTAAATGTATGAACTTTAAAAAAATTGCAAGAGTATTTATGAGTAAAAGTATTAGGATCGGGCCCTCGTCTTAAGGAAAACGAGTAGTTAGATGGATTTATTGAGTAATATTTACATACAGATGTTATGTTATCATAATTATCTCTTAAATCCAATGCACGGGTCTTCTGACCGTACGTGCTTTGTACCTAAAACAAGTCCTACTTTGTAGGTTTCACCCCCCTCACCTATGATTATATCCAGCCACTCTCCAAAAGAACAGAGAATAAAATAAAAATGGCACAAACAAAACACATTATATAATATATCCTACCTAAACAGGCATAAAAGTGTTTAATTGAGTATCCCTTCGTCAGTTCACATCACAAACTTAAACAGCTGAAGTTCTAATCTGTCTCGCCTTCAAGAGGAACAATCCAGTCTTTTGTTCCCATACTCCATTCCCCATGAGGTCAAGACATGCAAGCGAACTCCTATTCCGACTTAGCATCGAGGGTGGTAGATATTTTTTCCGGATATGTTTTGATTCGGTAGAACGTGAAGCATTGCTGTACAAGCTGTGGAAAAAAGGAATGTCGTCGAGAATGATGAAAGCAATATCAGCAATATACCAGGAGGTAGAGTTTTGTGTAAAGTACGATCGTGACAAAGTTTCGGAAAATGTGGCTACCAGTAGAGGGGTTAGACAAGGGTGCATACTAAGGAAAACGAATTTATCTGGTCGTGGAATATCAAAGGTTGAGAGCCACTAATTTAAAGGACTTACTGTTGCATATTCAATGCTCGTGCTCGTACAGTATATTTATAGTATTTATAGCTTATACATAATGGTACAAATAAAATGAAACGGAAACATCAGTAATTTCACTTGTAATTCCCATAATATCATGAATAGGGATCGGATTTGTATGTATTTTTTTTCTAATGCGTACATTCTTAACACAAAGTTTAATATCCATATCGAGATCCGACAAATACAAATTCCAAATTTTATTTTACATAAAAACATATATTTTACAAAAACTGTTATGTCAATAAATATTTTCGATATTTTCTTCAGGCCTATAAATGCATATTTTAGTACTTTTTCTCCTTCTTTTCTAATATTTTACAACAAAAATTTGTATCTCGAAAGAATTCAATACGAATGCTCCACTTCCGCTTGAGGTGAGAATGATTCACTTGCACATGCTTAATCGTGGAAGAACAGAATCCAATCGCTGTACCTTATACAAACAAAACGACAGGCAGATGGCATGCCTAAAACCTCTTTCTCGATATAAGTGATGTCAAATACTTGTGTTTTCGCGAAATTTTGAAGCTCAGACATTTTAATACATCATAATACTCACTTTTTAGTCAGATATTTAACGACGATGTATCAACTACTAGGTTATTAAATTTAGCGTCGATGGAAATAATGATACCACGATGGTATTGAGTCACCTGCGTAGCTCACAAGCAAACATTCTGATGGAGGCAGATAAGAAAGTTATTTCTTTTCTTCCAGGATGTTAATAATGTCAAAGCAAGTACTTGTACAAATTTTGGCCACTCGAACGCAATTACGAGGGCTGTAAAAAATAAGATAAAAAGATAACAAAATATCATTGAAAAAATTTATTGGAACAGATACAACTGTTGAGCTAATTTTCAATATATTCCACACTAGAATTGAGACATTTGTCATAGCATGGGATCGATAGAGAGGTGCAGACGGCTGTCATACACTGGTTCCGATCCCAGGCGGCAGACTTCTAAGACACAAGGTTACGAAAATGTATCCACGGTATGACAAATGTCTCAATTCCGGGGGGCAATATATTGAAAAATATCTCAACAATTGCAGTATCTATTCCAATATATCTTTTCATTAAATTTTGTTTTCTTTCTAAAAATTGCCCCCGGGAAACTTATTTTTTACAGCCCTCATAATTGCGTTCGAGTAGCCAAAATTTGTATAAGCACTTGTTTTGACATTGTTAACATGGTGAAAGAAAAAAAAAACTTTTTCATCTGCCCCCATGAGGATGTTCGCTTGTCAGTCGGCTGAGGCATTTGCCTATCGATCCGGAGTTGCGCTCGGGCGTGGGTTCGATTCCTGTTTGGGTTGATTACTTGGTAGGGTTTTTCAAAGATTTTCCCCAACTGTAAGGCGAATTTCAGGTAATCTATGGCGAATTCTCGGCCTCATCTCGCCAAATACAATCTCGCTATCACCAATCCCATTGACACTAAATAACCTAGTAGTTGATGCAGCGTCGTTAAATAATCAAGTAGAAAAAGATTGTATTTAGAGTGATAAGGATAAGAATTCACCATGGAATACATGACATTCGAGTTGCAATTGTAGAAAATCTCTGAAAACCCAAGCAGGTAATCAGCCAAAGTGGGAATTGAACCCAGGCCTGAGGGCAATTTTGGATCAATAGATGAACATACTACGGCCTGAGCTACGCCATTCTATTAAGACAGCAAAAATAAACTATGCAATTTATTATATATAAATACAGCTGATAGAAAAATTAAGTTCATATTGTTTGCATACTAGAGAAAAATAGTAGTGACACATTTTGCTACGATAACAAAGGAATTTTAGTAAAACTCTTTATTAAGTTTCGAATGACTATTAGAACATTTTAATCGGTTATTTAATGATGCTGTATGTTGAGTATTCGGTACCCAGTATAAAGTTATGAAGAGTGTACAATGGAATACCTGAAGGTATAGTCTTGATTTAAAAAATAATTTAATTTTATTATGGATGCGAGATGTTTACCATAGGAATTAGAGATGAACAACGATCGAGAAAGCAAGACTAACAGCGCCTGCAAAGCCGAAAACCCGCACGACAATGTTGTATACGTTGCGTCGTTGACGTAAAGACTGCTTGTGAGTGTTTCGAGACGTCGACATTGGTCACTCCCGAAGTCCCGAACGTCAAGCAACTTTGAATCGCCACATTTGTTTATATCTGACTGAACTTTTGTCTACTTTGGCAACTGTTATATATGAATAAATAATCAAGTAGCCTATTTGAAACATCATCTCTACCTTTCAGTGTATAATAATCCGTTCCCCAATCTTTATTTAATTACTAGGCCCTTATTAAAAGGCTAGGAATTTTCTTTTCATATGTTTGAGATTAAGTGTGCAATCTCAAGTAAAAATATATTAACGTTATGTTTTATGTTTCTTAGAAATGCAAATTTATTTGAGAATTTTTTTTTCTATTTAGGTGTATAACCATAGGTAATATCATATAATAGAACCAGAACATTTTGATAACTAAGTTACTGTTCTGTTATCTATTTTTGTCTCATTTAAACATTTATAATGTTATTTATTTTAATTATTTATGTTATTCAAAATTACGAAATCTTTCCACGCCGACCAAATGCTATTTCGAGAATGATGAGACGAGACTCGAAAGACAAATGCAACGAACAGAGCGAGCGAGGGCGGCAGTTAGTTTTGTTCATCTTTATTAGGAACAGACTAGATAGAAATATAGAATAGTCAGAGCTTGGAAGAGTATAAGTAATTGGATGAATGTAAGGAAAGTGTTAGTGTTCCCTAGATGGAAGGTTATATGGGTAGGCAAAATATCCGCCGGGACTAGGGAACATAGGTTAGTTAGGAAAATAATAGCAATACAACGTTAAATGAAGAATTAATAGTAGTCTATTTTATTTTAAACTCAGAACATGTTAAATAGACACTTGTTATTTGTTGTCACATTCGTTGTTAATATGTGATCACTGTACAGTGAGTGATTGCAGATTACGAACTGGATTGCATCTAATCCACCATGACTGTGCTTTCAGAATGAGAAATAATAAATAAATGATTCATTAACTGCAAGTTTACCTAGCGTCGCAGGAATCTGTGATAACAAAATAATAACTTATATTGGCTAGATGAGACAGGAGATTCGTTTTGGATTACCTGATATTCGATTTACAGTTGGGAAAAGCCTCGGAAAACGAACAAGTAATCAGACCAAACAGGATTTGATCCCACGACCGATCGTAGCCTCAGATCAGGGGGCGAGCTCCTCACACCTGAGTTACGTCAGTGATTCATTAGAATTTTTACAAAATGTTCCAATTCATATTTCGCCTACACGACTGCCCGGACGACCACCTTCAAGAACTCGACCCCGAGGACGACGTTCTCTGGAGGTCTGTAGTGGCTGTTTACTGTCAGATTAAAAATATTTTAGGATTGACATTTCTTGTGGAAGAGACATGCGTGCTACAAGTGAAACATTCGATCTGTCAAGGCATATTGGTTTCCATGTCAAAGAGAAGCTGAAGCTCGTAGTAAAACTAGAATTGCGGTCTGGAGTGAGCACTTTACCAGACTGTCGCTAGCTTAACGTACGACACAGTTTTAATGGGATGAGCTTCTATTCGCGTAGTATTTTCAAAACATAGCGTAATCTTCCATTGCCTCTTGGGCTTCAGAGTTTTCACGTAACAATTTTTTAAGCCACATCGCCGTAGCTAAGACGGTAGGCGTTTTTCCTACTGATCTGCTCACGAAAGTGGGTTCGATTTCCGTTTGGACTGTTTATCTGATGCATTTCTTTCGAGGATTTCCCAAACTGTAAGGCAAAGAGCAGGTAATCACATGGAAACTGCTTAGCCTCATCTCGTTATCATAAGTTCCATCGACGCTAAATAACGTAGTAATAGGCACAGTGGCGTTAAATAAGATAATAAAAAAGTGACATGGCACTCACCGAATCCCTATAATTGCGTGAAACTATGCTGTTGTGTTTGTTATGGTGGAACCACAATCTAGAATATACAGTCACGAAGCTCGAGTTGGAGGGTACTAGGAACAATAGACTGTGCCGGTACTATTTCGCATTGCCTGTGATGAGACGATAGTAGCAATCCTAGTGGTTAGTAACTATCTATGGATGCATATTCCCTACGTGTTGAGGTTCGTGACTGTATATACTAGATTGTAGTGGACCTAAGAAGTGGAACTTAAACTGAGAGGATTCAATCCGTCATCGGAACTGAAATCCGGCGTGGCTTAGTGGATAAAGTATCGGCACGTAGAACTAAAAACCCGGGTTCGGGTTCCGGTGCCGGAGAGAATTTTTCTTCGCTTCACCCATCCTTCATGTTATGGTGGACATGTTTGAGATTTGAAAGAAAAGTTTGACATTGTTTTCATTTCCGTCTTCATACTCCTCACATTTAAATTTGGGTGACACACTTTTGGGCAAATATGAAAAAAGGGTCTACTTTACTTCAGTAAAAAGGATCTCGACTTTCGAGCAAATCAGATAAATATTTCTTGGCAAGCAATGATGGTCGTAAATGTATTTATTCAACAGATTTGGAAAGAAAGCTTTCATTATTAACGGAATATCACTAGTTCTAAAGTTTAATGTCTAAGAAGGGTGCCGCATGTTCATCAAGTTATCAGATAACAGCGCTGGTAACTTGTTATCTCGCGGTGTGCCAAGATTTGCAAGCAATCATTACGGACCAGCTCATATATTTTTTTACTTAACTGGATTAGGATATCAATTCTTTTCAACTTGACACTGAAATGCGATGAATAAAAGGATAGATGTGTGTTCCTCGAATTTATTATTTTATACCCTTCTTTACTAAGTAATCATCTTTCTCATTTCCTTTAATAACATGAAAATTTATTCATGAAATGCAATTACTTTCCTAATCTGATAATTTTAAAAAAACTTTACAATTCCTCTCACATTTGTTTGTGAAAATAAAAAAAAAATACTAAACAGCAATACGAATTTTCTGTATGCTATGTTCTACTTGCTGAGGAGGAATGGAACATTCAAGTAGTTAACAGGCTGGCTCATTGTTTGCGTCGTAAGAAAGTTTCATTTTGCATTTGGAATACGATTAACACCTGCTATTCGATAGATACAATAATTTACAATTGCAGGTCTTTAAAACTATATCTTCTGCATTGTCTCTTCAATGTTGTAAGCTCATTTAGTATCTAGTAGTGAAAGATAAAGAAAGATACACGTCACTAAGACTCACGGGGAAAAAGAAGGTAGAAAGTAAAAAATAAAATAACAACGCTGAATCCAGTTATTTTGCTTAAATTCTTATTAACAATGTATAAGTCTTCACGTTCATTTAAGTTTTTTTATATTTACTTATTTTACTGGGGTAATTTGAGCATTCCGAAAGTAAATCATCAAAATAATGATTAGTTTGCTCAGTCAGTGGCTCGAGAATGACCCAAAATTCACTTCAATTATTAAAATTATCTTTTGTAAATTCTGCCAAAGCATGTAGCCGCCTATGCAGTATTTTACAACAGAAACAGTATCAGTCACTGAAAGACGGTAAAGTTATGTTTGTGTTATACTTTTGGATAAAAGTGCCTTTTCCTTAAAAAAATATTATGAAAGTCTGAAACAAAGTTTCATGGACAAAAATGCTAATCCCATTATCAAAAGTGGTAATACATTGTACATAAAAATTTGGAAATCCAAGTCCTACGTATGACTGTCACATAATTATGTCACGTCATATGACACTGTATAGTTTATTGGTATAGAAAAAGTATTAATAAAGGAAACTTATTTATAATTCGGTGCAGCACTGAAGTTAAATGGTAAAATATGGAAAGACTGTCATCTTATAATTTACGCTGATTGTATACATTTGGATAGAAATGCCTTTTCCTAATAAAATAACATGAAATTCCAAAAAGTCTTTTACGAACGAAAAAATTTCTACTTATATTTTATACGAAATTCCAAAATAATATTAATAAAGATCTAGAAATCCGGTTTCTACTTATGACTATGTCACATATGATCGTGGATGTTCTTACGTATATGATACGGTGAAAAATACAAAAAAGTACCACCACTTGCAATTTCAGTGCATATAACAATTAGAGACGTCTGATTCTGTGATCACTTCAATTTCAGTTCATTTTGTGGCTATGATATTAATATTTATTTATTTAGGCCTACTAATTTATTCATTTACTGATTTATTTACTTATTCGCCGATATGATTTATTTATTTATTTATTTATTTATTTATTTATTTATTTATTTATTTATTTATTTATTTATTTATTTATTTATTTATTTATTTATTTATTTATTTATTTATTTATTTATTTATTTATTTATTTATTTATTTATTCGCCGATATGTTTTATTTATTTACTTACTTACTTATTTATTTATTATTTGTTTTTCATAATTATTTTCGTTCAAATAAAATATTGTATAGGCCTACACCTATCAATAATTTAAACTCATTATTGCAATTATTGCAATGAGTTTCCATAATATGTTTAGCTAAACAAGACACAAGTATCAGTATACAATAACGACACAAATCTCCCTAATAGTTAACATAAAACACAACTGATTCATCTGAAGTATTATTTATTTTTTCATTTAATTTGTCCTTAAATATTGACTTTAATACGCGTATAACCTTGTGATGTTAATAAATTTGAGAGCATTAACGTTAGCCTCGTTGATCTATTGGTTATCATTAGATCTGAGGAATGCAAGTTCAGACTCGGTCGGGAAATATAGATCTTTAAAAATAGAAATGTCAAACATATCTCTTTCAAAAGCAAATAAAATCTAAGCTGATATTAAACAATGGAACGATATGAGCTGAAGTGCTCAAGCTAAAGGAATTAAATTGATTTTCAAAGAGCAAATTTTGCTTATAAGCCCGTATTATGATAATTATACAAGGTGAGCCTATGATAATTATACAAGGTGAGCCAACGAAACGGGCGATTTTCAGATTCGTGTCTTTTCGGCTGTTGTCGGGTATTTTAATTGCTACATGCAACAATCTTATTCTTCATTCGTTAGCATTTGTTTATAATTGATCGTTGGATAGGTGAACAACGTGCTTTTGCTATTAAGGCATATAACAAAAATAATGATAGTTTCATTGCTGCACAACGGCTATTTCGAAGTCATTACAATATCCATTGCAATGATCCGATACCATCAACCCATGTAATAAAAATTTGGATTCAGAACTTTAAGTAACTGGTTCTGCGTTATAGAAGAAGTCTCCTGGTAAGCAAAGATCCGTAAGAGTTGCTATGATCCGTAGTCCTAAATGTTCTGCCCGTCGTCATGCAATTTCATTTGGCCTGCCAAACACCAGTATACGAAGAATTCTTCATAAGACTTACATATGCATCCATACAAAATTCAAATAGTGCAGACATTAGAAGATGCAGATAAAATAAACATTATGATTTTTGCCAACAATTCTTGGATCTAAATGTTAACGAATATGCTGATGAGTGATTAAGCTCATTTCTATCGCTCTGGATACGTCAATAAACAAAACTTTCGATACTGGCCACCAACTAACCTTTATGAAATGCATGAGGAACCATTACACATTGTCAAAGTCACAGTTTGGTGTGCAATAGCGTCATTTGGAATCATCGGTCCTTACTTCTTTTAGGACGATAATTGGATATCTGTTACTGTAACATCACAACGATATGTCGGATTGATTCAAGAATTTCTGTCTCCACAAATTGCCAATAATTCTCTCATCGATAGAGACACGTGGTTTCAACAGGATGGTGCGACCAGTCACACGGCTAGACGCCCCATGGGTACAGTCAGACGTGTATTTCCAAACCAAATTGTCTCAAGATATGGAGACATTTCATGACCTGCGAGATCTCCAGATCTGACAGCTTGCGATTTTTTCTTATGAGGATATTTGAAGAGTATGGTCTTCAAAAATCAACCTCCACAGAATAACGAAAAACTCGAAGAAAAATTCGCCATGAAGTTGCTGAAATTCCTGTGAACATGTTGCGTCGTGTAATGGGAAACATACAACTTAGACTTGGAGAAGGTGTGCAACGAAATGGGTCCCACCTGCGGGATGTAGTGTTCAGAAAATAAGAATTTCATAAGGTACAGGTAAATGCTATTGTGTATACTTTAAATGTAAAGTGAAAGTTTTGTTTCAAAGTAATCAGTGCAATTATTAAAGTTTTAAAATCGCCCTTACATTGGCTCACCTTGTATAATGCATTGCAAACAACCGTAGTTGTCCTCCGCAAGCCAGAATCTGTCATGTCTGACAGCCAATGAGAATATTTTTAAAAACATATGTAGGCCTAATTCTTATATAAATTACAACATTTTAGTGAAATGAAAAATGCGATTCTTGTAATACGATTTAGTTAAATTGGATAAGCTATTCCAGCCAATGTAATTAAATGCAACTAATGTTTTCATTTAAAACGGAAATCCTCATGGATTTAATTACGGTTATGGCTGTTTTTATTTACAATACTCACGAATGCCTTTGAAGGATTAATATTATGGCATTGGAAGTTATTAAATTACGTAGTTGTATTGAAACTAAATAACATCATTCCGAGTAAATAATAGCGTCTAATGCGGCGTAAAATATACGAGTTTCATTAGCACGTAGGCCTAATAGTCGCTGCGGAATTAATTTAAAATTCAATGTAAATGTATCATTATAATTCAAATTTTAAAATGTTCGATTTAATCAAAACGATCTCCAGAAGTTCTCAAAATATAATTATTTACGGCTTAAAAATCCTTATTGAAATTAAACAGAATATATCTGCATTGGAAAAATTAGGAAGAAATATACAGTAGTGGCAAAAAAATCGGACCGACCCTTTAGCTGATACAAAAGAATCCTGTGCTCTACAGTATATTGTGTCAAACTGTGGTAATTTCAATATGGATAGTGAAGCCAGAGGTATGTCCGTAAACATCTCACTCGTACCGTAAAAAACTCGCTTTCTTAAGAAGTTACGTAAATAACTATTTATAATGCGGTCCAGTATATTATCCCCTAATACCTCTAAATATTTTCACCTAGGTTAGCAATGGCAAAGGAAGCTTTAAGGAGAAAAAGTAGCTTTTTTTTGCAGACCTCTGAAAAAAATAACTAGGGAAGAGATTAGTGTAGTGATTGGCATTGTATGGAGCAGAAACAATGGACATTACGACGAAGTGTAGTGAAGAGAAGCGACTGGGAGCATTTGAAATGTGGCTGTGGAGAAGAATGGACAGAGTATGAAATGAAGCTGTGTTGGAAAGAGTGAATGAAGAAAGAATAATACAGGTACCGGTACTGAAACTGATCAGGAAGAGAAAAAGAAATTGACTGGTCACTGGCCGAGAAGAAACTGCCTACTGAAGGATGCACTGATAGGAATGGTGAACGGAGAAAAATTTCGTAATTTGGGTGCAGATTGAGATGTCAGATTACAGACAACATTAAGACAGGGTATATGGATCAAATGCGAAAACTAAGAGGAAAGCGAAAAAGATGAAAGATTTGAGAATGCTGGGTTTGCAGTGAAAGAATTGTCCTTCGTCAGAAAACTATGAATCAATACCTCCTTACACCCTGTATATATTACTAGTCTATTATTATTATTATTATTATTATTATTATTATTATTATTATTATTATTATTATTGTAATACTCTTACTGTTGTTATTACTAATGTACAGTATACTACGCTATTCGACATACTGTACACTTGAATATTTCAGGCACCTCATGATGATTCTCCTCCTTAAGCGTTTCAAGGCAACTGTTCTGCTGGTTCTGTTCGTTCATATTAGTTCTATTTCCTTGAATTGATACAACGACGTGCTCAGAAACAGAAAATGGAATTAGGATAGATGAATAAACAAGCAAAGCAAATATAATTTCTTGTCCCCTACCTCCACAACAAGATGCGAGTATTTGTTGTAAGAGATGAAATAACTTTAAGGCAGTTACATCGTGTAATAAAATATTCAAGCCATGGTAACACTGCATCTCGTCCCATCCCCTGTGCCAACCAGTTCACACGTAAACTCCTTTGCTCGCAACATAATCTACAGCCCAAGGGCACAGCCGAGGCGGGGCGATCAGTGATGTGCGAAGCGCTCACACAAGGTGCCACGGAAAGTCCGGCATCATGTCACTGAGGACTCGTATCTCCAACTACAGAGTGACGTGGGACGAGTGGTAGCGTTGCACTGCAATCCGGGAAGTCGCGAGTTCGATTCGCGAGAGCTCGTGTGTTTTCTCCATTGATCTAATCCTTCTGGCCATACAATGGCCTTGTGGTTTACCAAGCCTCTAAGGAAATAAGTGCAAGAGTATTTCCTTGAGAGTAAGAGCGACAAGCACGTAGTCCCCTTTCACCCGGTATGGGCAGTAAATCAAGGCATAATTTTCTTCTGTTACATTAGTTTATAAGTTGCATTATATTGCTAACCACTCTGGTTGGATGATCGTCCACCTCTGCTTCGGCATGAGGATCTTGGTTCTTAAAGAGCTGGAGCGCCACGGATTATTATTATTATTATTATTATTATTATTATTATTATTATTATTATTTATTTTCTCTGCGCTTTCCCCTGAAAGCATATTTTGAAATAATAATAATAATAATAATAATAATAATAATAATAATAATAATAATTTATTTTAGCTGGCATAGTTAAGGCCATAAGACCTTCTCTTCCGCTCAACCAGCAAAAAATATACATACATATGTATCAACTTACAAAGAATTCAACAATTTGATTTAGATAAGAGCTACATGTATACAAGAGTTATTTACGAATTAAACAACAAAATACTATGAACTATTAATTAAACACTGAAATACAAACTATGTAGCAGAATTAAGCTAAAATACATACAATGTTAATACATTTCAAATAATGTTAGATAATAGAAAGAGATTATTATGAGACAATTTTGAAAATACAGCACTATCAGGATGCATGTCTAAAGGAAGGAGTAACAATGTAGACAGTGATAGTTTGTCAGTATGAAATGTGAATATGGAGAAGACTAGAGCGTGTGAAATGAACAGAGTAAAAATTGAAGCTATGTTAGAAAGAGTGAATGAAGAAAGAATACTGAAACTGATGAGGAACTGAAAAAAAGAAATACTACATGTACATTTTTAGTGTTTTAAATGAACTATTTAGTTAAGAGCTGAGACAAGAGCCGTGTTTATGTAGAAAGCTTTCTTAAAGAGTACAACTTACAGTATATTTCTACTCTGTTTTATCCAATGACAGATACTGGACTGAGTGTCATTCACCCAGGCAAGCGTCACTATTTGTGAGCGACGCGCCGAAGCTGTAGTTATTTTTACTGCCATAGGCATTGCCCTCAGAGCACCATCGCGGACAAACTACATAGAACAGCATGATGATTATTCATGGAGCAATAGCGGAATGCCGGTAGGGGAAACGGAAGTATCACGCGAAAACCTATCACTAAGCAGTCTTTGTCACCATAAATTCCATTTGTATTCGGGTTTCCGCCGTTGAATTCCAAAGTTTTAGCCGTTCGGCTAACGGTGCTCCGCAACTTTCATATGTACTGTTGTCCAATAATGACTGGGTGTGTGATCTATCTTTTATAACTGGCATTATAGAACGCCTCATTAAATTAAATACAAGTTTGCAAGGAGACACACTAAAACCTTGACAGGTATGTGAAAGTTTCCATGGACAAATTGAGATTATGGATATATCAAATTGAGCACAATTACATTTCTTCCCATCCCCAAAATTCGTTGTACAGCATGAACTAAGAAATATTTTAAGTATAAAAACAGTATATAAGATGAGACCAACAAATTCATTGTGGTATTTCAGGATCAAAAAGGAATGAACGAAGAATGGGACCTTTTCACAATCTCTTCTTTACTGTGTTATTAATGCTGCAAACATATTGCAATTTGAGTTATCAACTTGCAGAAAGTATGTCTTAATGTACAAGAATGGTACGCCTGAAACGTTCGCGTGTTAATCACAGTATTATGCCTCCTATATTTTGGTACTTTTTGGTTCGACATATGTTTGCCAACAATTTTTCAGCAAATTAAGCCACCAAATGCTCACAAATGATGCAGCATTACGGATTAAATGTAGTGTATTCATTATGTCTAAGTTGCTCCAAGATGAGCTAGACATTTGGTAAGATTATAAATATAAAAATTATCAAGTGGTAAGAGGTACACGAAAATATAGGATAAAAAGTAATGAAATTGTGCACTCTGTAGAAATTATTATTTTAATAAGAACTAAAGAATGTAGGTAGGCCTATGTATATGTGGGAGTGGAAGTGTATGTATGTATGTATGTATGTATGTATGTATGTATGTATGTATGTATGTATGTATGTATGTATGTGCTTGTGTGTGCGTGCGCGCGTGTGGGTACGTGCGCGGAGAGATCTCCAAATATGGCTTATTCACTAAAATACTAGACTGTTCCTCTTGAAGGCGAGAACGATTAGAACTCCAGCTGTTGAACTGAGGAAGGGATAATAGTATCCACCCAACTGTACACTTTTATGTTTTTAGGTTAGGATATATTATATATTGTGCAATTTCCATTTTAATATGCGTGTTCTTTTAGAGCAGGCATGTCAAAACCCTGCACATTGTGCAGTCGCGCACATTGTGCACTTGTTTCTGTGCGATGTGCAGTTCCTATTCCCCTACCTGGAGGGAGTGAATCGGCTTGGAGCGGAACGCGACAGGGCTGTACAGTACCTATAGTAGCAGATCAGCTTTTGTTTCAGTAACACAGATCAGTACGGGTGCTCATTGAGTTGCGATTGTGAATGCGTTATGAAAAATAAAGTGAGGAGTCCACAGATATAACGAAGAAGAAAAATCACGAATCATATAACGTAATTGTTATGATGTTTTCCTCAGCCAACAGTAATTATTTTAAAATGAAAGGCTTTCATCATATCATGTGGACCTAATAGTGATGTGAGAATTTAAATCAGATTAGTAAAGTTCTCAAAATATGATATTTGCCAACTCTTATTTCTTAATTAGTACTCTCACGGCAAGACAAACATGACAATGATGTTGTTTTGGAGTCTGTACTAACCACAGCTATCAATGGTTAGACGACTTACAACTTTTATTTGATAGGGAAGGAAGAAAGCAACTATTTGTAAGGCGGAAAATTTTTCTGCAAAAATAATACATAATGGCGAATTTTCCATCTCACGTTACTATATTATCTTAATATACTTACGTTAATAAATCTTTAAACCTGACACAAAGAAAATGTCCTCGCTTCACAGCTTGTGAACTACTCTTTTAACTCAATTCAGTAATGCTCCCAACTTGCTGATACTTGCTATCAACGTTTCCCAAATAAACTATATATAAATTTAAATTCAAGCTTCATTTATCCAATTTATTAATAATAATGTGAATTGATATTAATATACAGCAAGGAAATGATTCCAGTGTGAAAGCCTCACAATGTCCTATTGCATGTAATTGGGAGCAAAATATTTTCTTTAACATTTGTGCACCAATGGTCCCAATAATGCTTAAGGAACAATGAAAGAGTATTACTTTGAAATAATCAGTACCTACTACGTAAAATGAAATACTGTGTTTGTATTTGTTGTTTCGAAATTACTGCAATATTTACATTTTCTTCAAATACTGTATACAAATCATATAAATAAATGATTCTTTACAAACGACTGCTTTGTGAATTGTAACTAAGTCTATTGTTTCTTGTGTTACAATTATTGTCAAATATAGACACTGACAATAATTGTGTTTTTTCCTTCTGCTAAGTATGTTTATAATGTCCAAATGTCAATTTAATTGAATACTATAGAGCAGAATAGCTTCTTGTACATCCCTCCCGCTAAGAACTGGTGAGAGCAACACGTGAATGACGCAATCTGCACAGACCGGCGTTCCGCGCACATACACTGCACTTTCAGCGTCTGATTTCTGACATGCCTGTTTTAGAGAGTAGTTGGATGTAACCATAGGTGGGGGGGGAGGAACCTACAAATGGGGACTTGTTTTGGGTACAAAGCACGTACGGTCAGAAGACCCGTGCATTGGATTTTAGAGAAAATTATGATAATATAAAATCTGTATGTATAATATTACTCAATAAATCTATCTGTCTGTCTGTCTGTCTGTCTGTCTGTCTGTCTGTCTGTCTGTCTGTCTATACTGTACGTACAACACCCAAAATAGAGTGATGTCATGAGTGAAATTTCTACGGGTAGCTGAGACATTTCTCCAAAATATATACTGTAATCAGATATTTTACAGCTGGTCCCACTACTCCTCGCGTCTCAAACAGCAACCACCCCTCCCAAGCTGCGAGTCTTGGCATCAGGACATCCGTCGACAAACATCGAAAACACTCCCTAATCCGGCGGATCTCGTTAGCTGGCTTTACCAACTGTCGCTAGTGCACAAGCAGTAATCTTACTGGCAATCTCTGTTCGACATCACCGAAACTCGTACGTGGTATTGTGTAGCCATATTTCTTGACTGTATGAAAGGATATCAATTGAGGCGAAAGGAAAAAAGCAAAGGAGAATTTTGGTGGATTGAAATTTGTACTGTTGAGTGAAACGAAAGGACCCCTTCATTCTCCGATATTGTCCATCACAAGCGTGAGTCCAATCAAAGCCGGATATCGAACACGAGTTCGCAGAGTGGTGAGCCGTGTTCGGTTACTGAACTGAAGGAGGGATTCTAAGGAGTCCCAACACTGCCAATCATGTCTAATTCCTAACGACCATGCTAATGATGTTGATTGTGGTGGTGGTAGGATTGTTCTAGGTAAGTGTATTGCATATACTGATGAACCGTAAGTCACGTCATTAATTTTGGTGGATGATTTCTTTAGTAAAGAGCAACAAAAAAGTCTAGTGTCTTTTTTCTATGTTTTGGATAGTTTTCCAAAAAACATGCAATTTTAAACGTGTGAATTATGCAATCATGCAATTTATAATCAGTGGCCAAATGCATAGTAGTCCGACGTATTCCGATGAACAACCCTTTCACTGGACGTGTTTTGAATAGGAGGCCATTACTATATAGATTGTTTTTAGAGTCGTAAGAAAACATACAGATGGTGTATTGTTTAATTTTTCTGTATTAAACGCGTATAGAGAAGCTGAAAGCACTATTTCTTCAAACAAATAGAAATAGTTGTTTTCCACTTTAACTTTCGAAATAATTAATCGGTAAACATAAGAGAAAGTAAATTTCCAGAGCTGGCTTTACACGCAATTGTTTATGTTAACATTTATTGTGTACATTTTTTTTGTTCTCCTTGTACAAGCTACTTTGACTACAGGCTATATCCTTTCACAGCACTGTCACTGTTCCGTACAATTTAAAATTGTTCTGAGAAATGAAAATTAACATTTGTCCGGATTAAATTTCTGAAAAATTAAAAGAAAAAACTAAACTTCTGTCAATCCTTTTCTACTTTATTTCATTTCATTTATTGTATTCCATAGATCTTAAATTAGCATTCAAGTTTTAAGATGAGATACAAGTAAAAATCTTACAAGATTACAATTTTTTGGCTAAATGTAGTGAGGTGAAGGTGAGGCCTTATGGTTGGGGAAAACCTCGAAAAAAATCCGACCTGGTAATCAGACCAAACGGGGATCTAACCAAAGCCCGAGCAAAGCTCCGGGTCAGCAGGCTAGCGAGTCTGCCGACTGAGCTACGTTGGTCGCTCTACAAAAAATACACAGTACATAGCAATCAGATGATTAAATTTACAAACCTAACCAGTTGAGCTATAAAATATAATACGTAGCAAATAAGTTAATTGAATTGTTTATGCCTTTAAACTGAATTAATTCAGACAAACAAAAATTGATAATATATCATGCAAATTACTTCAATTTACAAGCATAAACAAATCATCAGTTGAACTGTACAGATTACTATTCAATTTAAAACATATGAGTCATTCCACGTCAAATCGCACAAAATTATACAAATTTTGACCTTCATATTTCTGATTGCGTTTATATTTTTTTACCAACTCTATGGGTTTAATAAACCAACAAGTGTACTTTTATTTCCTCCTAAGTCCACATGTTTTTAAAATATTGCATGTTAAAATTCGTTAAAAATGTCGCAAAATCCAACATTTAAAGCGTCATATTTCCGAGGATATTTATGTTACATTTTTTTTTTAATGCATTTAAAAGCTTAAAGTACTGTCTTTTGTTAAATATTTACTAACTAATTTTAATATAATTATTACAAATATTTTTTTTATGATTCAATTTTTAAAAGTTAGATATCAATGTGAAATAGCCGTATTAAAAATCTAAAAAAAATGCCTACTAGGTGCACTGAAGTATTCTTAATAATTCCAGAAAAAATCACAATGGGATCTCCAATAGTTTAATGGAAATTTAATTACTTACGACGCAATGTGTAGCGGTCGGTGCAGCAGCAGTGGACGGGAAGCGTTGAAGCGCGCTGGGAGGTTTATCGGCGCCGGATAATCGACTGAACATTGCAAGATTACACACAGTAGGGATCAAGTCACTCGAGAAAACACTGCTAATTTACTTATTATGATATCCTCAAATATTTGTACATTATGCTTTTTAAACGTTTGTTTTCATTCACACTACACTTTAAATTTTCATTCGCCTACCTTCTTTCTTGAAAGAAAATTGTTTTAATAGGCCTAAATCTTCAGTTTTTGACAACGGAATGAAATAATGTAATTTTAATGTACCAGTTATTGGTTTTAGATTATGGTATCTGGATTGCAAATTTTCAGTGTGGTTTTTGTGCTTATTCAATGGATAAAATATAAATGACACTTTATAAATGTTTTTTGTGACCAAATAGTTTTTTTTTTTTTGATGTTGTTTTATAGGTTCTTGTATAGGCTGCTCTTGTTGCAAGTCTTTTAACAGTTCCTCCAATGCTACCACATGGACTTTTACCATGCGACGTTGCAAAGAAGTGTCATTCAGCACTAATTCCATAATAGTCTTCATGTAAGCAATTATTTTTAAAATTCATTTTGTTTTTGTATTGTTAACTTGATACATCGGAAAAGTAAATGATTTTTTTCATATCGTTGAATTCTTGCTTTAAGAAGTTGATTGCTTCGGATTGAAAACAATGAAAGGAATCGGTGTCATGTTTCATGCTTTCTGAGATGACAATATTTTTGTGACGAATTTCTGTATCTTCTTTGAAATATACTACGAAAGGATGTATTGTGTCTTGGCATTTTTTCCAATGCACACCTTGTACTCAATCTTGTATTACAAATGAATAATTTTCAGAAAAGTCTGCAATAGGCCTAACTATGTAATTTTCAGGTTGTACATTTGCTTTGCATTCCGTCAAAAATTAAATATGGCGACTTTTGAAGGGATGACGATGCATCTTCTACATGAAAATCTTTACTTGCTTGGAAGCCTTTTATTTTTTTAAACTTTTCACGGGGGTATCGTTTTCGTTGTAGTTTTCTTTTCCTGATAGGGGATTCTATTGACATCAAACTCTTGTTTAATTCCTCAATATTGGAGATTTCTAGCGCTGTATCCATAGATCTGCTAGAATAAGAACTGGGATAATCACTCTCTGCCCGCACTTTTATTTGATTCATGTTTACTAATATCACAAGAACTACCGGCTTGACATATAATTTCATCTGACCTATCTGGAAGTTGATAGATTTTTTTTACGGAACGAATCACATATTCGCACATTCAAAGACTCCTTTAAATTGAGCTTTATCAATAAATCGCGACTTATGCGTCTTAGTGTTTTTTTAAAAGCGTGATTAGAAAGGTCAAATGGATTTAAACACTTGTTATATATTACGCGTTCTTTACCGTCACTGATGTTGTATAGAAGTCACGTCACTCCGTGAAATTCAAACCCTGACTGATTACTTTTCTCTTCTATATTTTGTCTCCTGCCATCTGTTTACTGCCATAAAGTTTACTGCCTTACCCAGCCTTGCTATCTTTAAACACTTCGCTATATTACAGTATAAACATACAGCATTGTGAAGGGCTCCCCCTCTTAGCTGTTCTGACAATAATAAGATAACTTTAGGTATTTACTGTTCCTTAAGGTATTGATAATTTTATGAATGAATGCATTTCTTTCGTAGTGTTGCGAGATCAGATATTACATGCAACGGGGGATTTTGTAAAAATTGCCGCCGACAGCCTTCTAGTCTATCTATGGCTACAAGTAGTACATTAGCTGGGAATCGCGAGCGCGTGCATGTCTCCGGAAAATAAATTGTTACAAATATATGTGTGGAGATCCCACATTCTAAATGCAGTAGTTTACAGATAATACATCAGGGAACAAGTCTATAATTTTTTTCAGACTTTTAACTTGGCTATTTAATATAGTAATTATGCTTTGAAAAAGAAATGATTAAAAAAATACGCCAAATTTTAAATTTATTAGTGATAGGCCTAAAGTAATAAAAAGTGTTGTATTTAGTCTTTAAAATGCGCCAAACCGCAAATCTCAATTATTTGTAGACACAGAGTTCCAAGTGAGTTTATGTAACAGTGCGCGCATAATTTGCGTAATTTCAGATAGTCATAACTACACAAGTAATTAATAATTGTGAAAATAAAACAATACGGGTCTCTTTATTTGATGTCTGGAATTCATGAAAAAAAAATTCGACCATTTCCGAGAAGGTCGTGTTTTATGGCTGTGCGATTTGACGTGGAATGACTCATATACAAATCATCAGCCATATCATACAAAATTATACAATACATAGTAAAGACATTAATTCCATTTACAAGCCTCTTTTAGTTGAGCTATATAAAATTGTACATTTCATATAAAGTACCATAATTCAATTTACAAACATAAACAATTTACCAGTTGTGTAGAAGGTATGGGTATGTAGAAATTTGGTTAATTTTGTTCTAAACCTTTTCTCATGGTTCTCCAAAGCTTTAAGATGATTACTGTAGGCAGTGCATTGAAGACTGTAATACATGAATTCATGCTCTCTTAAAATGTCTGAGGAATTGGTATTTAATCAATGGCTTTCCTAATATACGTTACTAAACGTTTCGTTTAAACGTAAGCAAAAACCAGCAAAATTGTATTAAACTTCATGTTTGAAATATGTCCAAGATTAACCCCCTGAAATTAATGTTCACCCTATATGTTGTCTTTTTAAGTCTTAATAATTCATCTCACTCGAAATTAAATCTAGTTAAAACAAAGAAGAATGTGGTAGTTCCATTACAAAAATGTGAAATACATTCTTCATTGCAATATAAATAAATATACAGATAATATTTCATCTTTAAAAACACACTTAACAGGCTCTTGAAACTTTTTACTTTCGAAATAGCCGTTAGCAATTTCCTACTGTTTAATACTTCCAGTACACTGACGCCCTCTAATTTTCTTGGGTTAACTCCCACAAGAGCGCAAGTTAGAGAATCTGAACTCGACTCTCAAGCCACTTCCCATAATAAGTTCTGTTCTTCTGGGAATGCACAGCTACAAATTACAACATTTAAAAAATAGCAGAGCTTCCGCCTTTACTGACTCTAGGTATCTCGAGTTTTCTGATTTCTTTCACACTCAAAAATTCTCTTTGATAAATGAGAAAATGTTGCTTTTATTCAGTTCACTTGAGTGAAATTTCATTTTAAATGTAGTATTTAGAAACTGTTGTAGAAAAATACTAAGCTCTCTAACGCATTATTAAATTTAAAATTTAAAAAGTGTGTTTTCATATAAGAAAACATGTATCATGAACTAATAACATTTGGAACAAAAGTAGCTATTACTCGACCGAGGCGAGTGGAGCCGCGGACGTAATGTGAACTATCACGATGACGTATTACGAACGCAGGAGCAGTACAAGTGGCGCTCCGGGCTGCAGGACTCCACTGGCCTCGGTCGAGTAATATCTAAAATCTGATGTAAAAACTGGAATATACAAAAATGTACACGTCCTACTTTGACATTTTCTTCTGAAACCAGGCCAGATACAACAAAACAATTGGAACAACCTAATCAATCAGGTCCATGAACAACCCTGAGAGGTAGAAAATTGTCGAGTTTAACATCAGTCATTAGATTCGTGGAAACAAGAGTAAGATCTGGTCCATCTTCTTTCTTAAAGAATATTGAATTGGTTAATAGTGGATTTCAGGCTAAAAGGAAATGCTAATATTCCAATAAAAACTTCCCGATCTTATTCTTTGTTCACCTAAAATTTTACTCAAGACTTGTTGAGACTTCAACCAATGTTTCCAACATGAAAACCCAATACTGAACCAGTTCCATTAATGTTAAATCATTTCCATAAATATGAGGATAAAAATAACATCGGTTCCACAATTATATATAGTTACGACTACTCAGAAGTTTTAGAATAGAAACAAATGAAATAGTTATAAATCTTCATTTTTATTTCGCAGATTTAACCCAGACTAAAAAGAAGAGATTGTGTTCGAATATTGTACTGATCGTAAAATAAAAATGCGGGTGAAATGCAATATAAAATGTAAAATCCGTCATGAAGAAGAAGAAAGGACGCAAAAATTAATTATGCACAGATTTTATCTCCTTCACTATTTTTCATTCTCAAGCTAGCACGTCTATCCTTGAAATAAAGTCCTACAAACTTAATTACCAATATAGTAGTGATGTTCATATCTCTGCATAATATAATTTGCAGTTATATAGCAACGTTTTATGCAGTTTTTAGAATAGGAACATCTGAGTAGTCGTAATTAAATGTTTTAGTGCACAAAAAGTACGAAAAGTTTAGTGAAATTGAAGACAAGCAGTAGAATTGTTAAGCAGCATGATGCATCGTAGTTGTCGGTTCAGAGATTACAATGTTCTGTTTTGAATCCGATGTCCGGCGGTTCAAATACAGACGGTAACCGTGGATTTTAAAAGCAATTAATCCTTAACTTGATTTCCATTGACACGGAATAAAGTCAGGGACCTCATGAAAATGTACGACACATAAAAGAACTTCACTGTTTAAAAAATTAATACGAGTATCACGAAAGTGATACTCACTTCCTTGCTATACGTTTTACTATTTCGAAACAATTCACTTCCTTTATCATGTCACAAATTATATTACAATTTATACATAATGTTTCAGAATTCAATACAGAAATTGGGAACATAATTTATTATAATATTTATTGTCATTTATAAGTATAAAATGAAACAGACATTTCCAAAAGAAATACATAGTTAATAAATACAATAAAATAGCATACAACAAGATACAAACATTACAAAAGTATTTAATTTATATATGAAGCTACAATTTCATCAACAGAATGAAATGCGTTATCCACCAGTCATTAATAAACATATCGTGAAAATTTATTAGCATGTAATTCACGGCTGGGCACCGGGAGCGATTCCAAACTCTAAACGGGGACGCTTAATATTCATCCGTCACGGCATCAACGCTGCGTGGTGTTCAGCGGGGAAGAAAGTAGAATTTTCTCTTGGTGCCCAGCCCTGATGTAATTGAACAATTACTCAATTCTCTGTGGATAAGGTTTTTGCCACTGTGTTTAGGGATTATAGAGGGATTGCGTATATCGATTTTTTTCCATGAAAGGCCAGTTAGGCCTAATGCTGCCTACTACTGTAAACCACTGTACAAAATGAAGACAGCCTGTCGGTCCAAGAGACATTACGTCCCCGTTCGTAGTGTGTTGCTCCTGCACGATAATGCTCTGCGCCTAGGCTGAGAAAATTAAGGCAAATGCACTGGACAGCTGTCGACTATCCGCCTTACAGCCCCGATGTAGCGCCGTGTAATTACCATTTGTTTGGATCATTGAAGGAGGCGTTGAGTGGAGAAAGGGATAAATTAAAAATAGATATAAAGATTGTATTAACAATGTTCATCTCAATTTTCCACACAATACGTTATCACTACACAAAACTAATAAAATTACAATAATTATTTAAAGTTAAACTTAAAATTAAATAATTTATTAAATTGATTAAGTGATCTTACTCGTGTTAATTATGTAAGCATAAGTAGCACCGAAACAGTTGTAAGCCGCATATGCTTACATAATTAACACGAGTAAGATCGTCATTTAATCAATTATTTATATTCAAGTGTTAAAAGTAGTGCACGAAAGATTCAACATGGATTAAAATTAAAGTAAATGAATTTAATTTCACTAGTATCAAATTATTAAAACTTCCAATAATACTCTGTAACATTTACAAATAACAAAAATTTCTTATTTCTCCAGTTTCATGTCAAGCATAAATGATGTAATAAGTGTGTTTAGTCAAAAGCAACATAACAAGAATAACAAACTGAACCACATTTAAGACACTAATAAGAGTTATGATAATGTTTCGGAAGCATAGTAATAGTGTGCGTATGTATACAGTACTGACAATACACCAATGAATGCTTGATTTAGAAAACAGAAACAATTCCAAATAACATTTTCTCTCCCAATTTTTAATTTTGTTTTCAAAAGCCTGTATTTCTGTTAAAAATAAAATTTGACGAAAACTTCACTATTCCATTGCACAACGCACATGTGTTTATAGTATCGACACTTTCGCAGATATGAAATTTGCATCATTGGATTGGCTTAGCTTTACGTGGGCTTGACAGGGACGGATCCGTACACTTAGGCAAGGTTTGGCCCATTGTGCGCCCTTATATGCGATGATTGTCCAAGTCTGACAGTTGGCCTGGGTGGCATTCGTGAATCCGACGCTGACCGGTGCACCATCCTGCTCCAGCTCCTAACACAGCCAGTTCTCGTTTCGAGGACGAGTAGCAGGGGCACAGAGCCCCAAGCCCTTCCTGATCAGCCGACGTTGACAGGTAAAATTTGCCTCACAGTAAACGTAATAAAGATAACACATTGAAAACTTAAGTACACTAAATAACTACTTTGTATGAATGCTTCGTAAAAGTGTGTTTCTGTGATACTTAAATATATTCAATACAAATCGTCACGTTAAAAGTAACTTTCTGTCATGTCGAAGTCTATCGCCTTCAGATACGTTTAAATTGGAGTTTACAGCATGGTTTCTACCAAGCTGTAGTCTCGAGGTTATGTTCAAATGAAAATCAATATCCGTACATACTCAACCTGGATCTAAATCACTTCAAACGGGAGTATAAATATAGCGAGATGTCTCTAAAATGCTACTGAATTGGAAAACAGAGCATTGACTGAGAATCACAAACACGTGTAGTTCAGCAAGAAGCACTCCAAATAAAAAAGATTTAGAGTTCTTATACATTTACTTAATGAAAGCTTTGAAGTACAAAGAATATTCAACTTTGGTTTAACAATAACAGAGCAAGTTGGGAGTTGTCAACATAATTATGAAGATATCAAGTACGGGAAAACTGCAAAGAGAGAACTGAGGTTCACCATATCAAACAGAACATTTGTAAATTTGTAAATTTTGTTGTGTTATCTCAGTTTTACTTCTGTTAGAGTGTTAGAGAAGACCGTATGGCCTTAACTCTGCCAGGTTAAATAAACCATTATTATTATTATTATTATTATTATTATTATTATTATTATTATTATTATTATTATTATTATTATTATTGTTTAGATATTTAAATGATAATATATATGAAGGAATAAGTTATTGAATCAAAGGGCGAAAGTTATAAATAAAATGATATTTTCACTAAGCATTAGAAACAGCATTTGCTATGAGTAGCCTATAACGAAAACAAACAAAAACTGAGATACTTGGAAAATTATGCAAAGCGAAAACATTAAACAAAACAGTAAGTTGTTGCGACGAGCATTAACCGAATAAGCTACAAATAAGATAACAATGTGATATACGAGTACAGAACATACACACATTAAGTTATAAAGAGAAGAAATGAATAGATTAAATATATGTACAGTAGTGGCAAAAAAATCGGACCGACGGAATAATCAGTCTCAGAAATGAGCCACTGCGCATGCCACACCCGCATTCACAAGACAGTTGAAATATTGTTGTAGTTTCGACTGCTGACGTAGCTCATTTCGAAAGCCATTAGAAAATAAGGTAGTAGAATTCATGTTCTGGGATAGTGGGCGCGTCCCAAGCACCTGAGCCATTCAGTGAAGGCGAAAACAGTAACCAGCTGCGTGGCTGTTGTTCAACTGCACAGGTGGTTTCGAGTCCAAGGAATATGCACCGACGCTCTGGAGTGAACAAGGCTCTGGAATCAGCTACAAGGGTCGGTCCGGTTTCTTTACCACTACTGTACAGTCTGATCTGTTTGGGAAGACATAAAATAAAATGACTATAAAATTTATAATGGGGGTGTTGTAAAATTAATTTCAGTTTTAATGTGATACTGAAGCACGGGAGTTTTGTATCATTATTGTTACCGCATAAGAAACAAAAGAATTTACTCAGCAAAGACCGAATAAACAAAATGTCATTTATTGCACAACGAGCGAAATGTCTTCTATATGAGTGCGCGAATGAATATCCATAATGCAATCATATGGGGACGTGAAAATCCGCTTGTCTCATATGAACTGAAAAGGCCTAGTCCTAAGTTACTGTTTCACGCACGGTAAGTCGCTATAATCCGTTTTTTTATGTATTGCCTTTATATTTATTATTTGGATTATTTGTCACAGTTTCAATAAGGAATTGAACTGCTTATATATATATATATATATATATATATATATATATATATATATATATATATATAAAATTATGTTTCATTGTGTGTGTTTTTTTCTCCTTTCATATCTTACATTTATTTTATCTTTATTATACATCTTGATTACACAACTTTTAACACTGTATCACTCCGGAATATGTATGATAAGGCTTTCTTGTGTTAAATTTTAATGTACCTTGTTAACATGTTTCGACCTATTTTGGGTCATCTTCTGAACTGGTCGTTGTTGGTCTTGGCGCCTCTTGTTTCCTGTGAGGGTGCGTTCGTAGTGTAGAGACAAAGTGTGTATGTGTTTTGAAATTGAGTTGTGTGTTGAGAATATGTTTATTATTTTTTTTTGTGAAATTTGGCATGAAGTTAGATTAGTTGTAATTGTGATAATTAATGATAACGGTAGTAATAATAATAACTGTTGTTTTACTATTTTATTATTAGTAGTATTATTATTGTTTTCTTTGAAGTTTCAAACTGTGCATAGTTATAGCACGAATAGCCGTACGGGCTCGTGCGAAGGATCTTGTGTACATGAGTATGTATAATTTATTATGTATCAATAAATGCACTTTATCTATCTATCTATAATCCGTATGGGCAGTTTATCTTCGCAGAGGAAACGGTTCGATCAGGACTATACCTGGACATGTTGAAAAACTTTTTTCCAACCATAACTGCTACAGGAAGACAACATGGGTATCGTGTTCCAACAGGATGGTGCACCACCTCATTGGGCAACAGACGTCCGTGATTATCTGAATGACACATTTGGTAACAACTGGTGTGGTCGAAGAGAGCCAATTATGTGGGCCTCCAAATTTCCTATACCTGACAACTCGATTTCTTTCTCTGGGGTTTCGTGAAGAATTGTATGTATACACAGCGAGCCCGGAATAATCATGATCTCATGTCAGAACAAAAACTTTCTTAGCTTTTGAGAAAGTTACCCCTGAGATGTTAGACCACACATGGGAGGAATTAGCCTCAAGATATGAACTGTGTCGTGTTCGCAATAGTGGAAACGTTGAGGTGTAATTTGGACAAAACTCTCATGTTCTAGAATGCACATACAAATTACTTAACAATAAATACTGTAGCAACAGTTTTCATTTTATCATGTTTTTATATGATATCTTTCCAAACGGATCCCCCTGTATTTTAAGTATTTTGCGAAACACAACCGTGAAAATAAAGGAAAACTCCTATGCCAAAGAGTAAAGAAGTCTTGAAAAGTAACAAAAATGTAAAGCTACTGTACATTAATAAACACTAGTCGAAAACAATTGTGTGAAAAACAAATTTCCTTATGACTATGGTCCAGATTCTAGGTGTGGTGTACGATCATCCTCTCCTCTACTACTTCTTATAGTGGCTGTTATTCGCCAGGTGGATGGTACATTGGAAGATTAGATGTGCGCAGTGGAAGACTTTTAGAAATAAATAGTGTGAATTTGTATAACAGATATAATTAACAATAATAGATAACAATATACATGAATGATAAATGAAATAACATATAAATATGAAATTAAATGAATGTGAATATAACAAGTTAATCTAAATAAGTACCCAAGGCAATGACTGAATCGTGGAGAGTTTAACTTCACTGGGCAAACATACTTATGAGTTGTAATACAATCTAATACGCCCATCTCTCAATAATCAATTACTGACTCATTAATCATTTAGTCATTAAAACATTCTCTCAATATATATACATATACACATATATATACATATATATATATATGTATATCCAACTAGATATAAACTTGAACATGAACGCCCAGTCAGTACACTAACTCTTAACACATTGCCCATTCAACTATAAATAACATAACATCTGATTAACCAAACTCAACGTACACAAACTCAGTATGAGACAAAGAATTTACCCAGTACGAATCGTCACATAACTGATCACAATATACATTACCAATTCCACATACGTCTCACATAAACTTGCGGATAGCACTAACAACAATCTCTGTACTTTACAATTAAACAATGCCCAAGAGAGAGAGAGAGAGATACGATATGTGATAAGTAACCGACAATAATTTCAAATACCAATAATCATTTGAATAGCAACGGAAAGTCAATGCACTCGATTCCTGAATACCGGCGTGGAAACCAATAATAACCAAAATGGAGTAGGAAGTACTAGAATAGGTAAATGAGGCCCATACTATACTAGTTCATTACAGCGTCAAACACGACGTAACGCAAGAGATCGTGATCACTACGCTATTACCCAAACCGTCTTGGAACATCAAAACCTCACATATCAAATGATATTTCATCACGTAATCCCCTAATACAATACAACCTGCAATATCACAATACTTCACTTCACGTGATCGCAATTACTTAACCCAAGACGTATCATCAGCGAGTGATTTCCAATACACGATCCCGCACAATATCTCAAACACATATAACCAAAAATGAGAATATCACAACCAAAATTTGCCTACTCCAATAATTACACATCTGATACAACTTATGCCGCGCTAAATCCCAAAATATATATTCATTTCAAACAAGGTTCCATAAAGTCCGTAAATACTCAAGTGAAATACAATGACACGCTATTCTCGAACAATCTACCAGGATGAACTTAAGTTACCAAAGTATAATACAGTTCGAGCTCCACTTCCCGAGTGCACGTCGATTGCCTAAAAGAAACTGTCGATACAGGCTCCGACTCCTGAGTGATATTACCCCTACGGCCTCCAGCTCATGAGTCTTGTTATCGCTACGGCCTCCAACTCCTGAGTGATGTTACCCCTACGGCGTCTGGCTCCAGAGTGATGTTATCCCTACGGCCTCTGGCTCCTGAGTGTTGTTATCGCTACGGGCTCCTGCTCCTGAGTGATGTAACATATGACTGCACGTAACCAAGTAAACTCGCTTTCCCTCTCTCCTCGTCTGACGTAATCAACCGGCCCATAGGATAGTGTGGATAAGAAAATGAAGGGATTCACAGCGCTATCTATAATATGACGTCTGAGAGCACTCTGTCGGACGAAGTGACGTACTAGATGAACAGCTACGATATCGGGCACGGGTCATAGGTTTAAACTTTCCCCCCTCTTGCTGACTGAATCTCGGTTATTTGATAAACCACACAAGTACATTTTTAGCCAAAATTAGTTTGTGTTTTTGACATTAATACATGTATATTTGCACAGCTTTAGGAGAAAGTAGACATGTCCGTCTTATTTTAAGTGATGATGTCATGAAAGTATTTCCCTGAAGAGAATGAAATCAAAAGATTTTATGAAGAGGACCTATAGTGTGGGATTTCAACGAGGTATCTGTGTTTTCACTTTAAAACTTTTTAGATTTTTTTTTTTTTTTTTTTACATGAAGGACAAAATATATTTACTAAATTTTCACTTAAAATAGCTTTTGCTCTCATTAAGGTACGCATAAAATAAATAAAAATTATTATTTTTACTGAAAATATTTCGTTTATTTATGAAATTACACATGTCCACGAACTTCAGATCAGATTATTTTTTATTTTAATATTATATCTGAACTGCGACCTAGCACGAGCGCTGCTCATTCGGTCTCAAATACTACTATATCTTCTTTTTATATTGCTTGTATTATTTTCTTTCTATTTCTCTTGTTTGTTTTGTAATTATATTCTTTATTCTGTATATTTAAATTTAAATAAATAAATATAATATTTGATTTGATACCCTGGCGCTCTCAAATATAATTAGACATTTCTTTAAAACACTTACAAAAATTGAAATTCATACGAAAAATTCACCCTAAAAAGATGAGAACGTAATCCAATATTTATAAGCACAGACAATTTTTTTCAGTTTTCTCAAAACTTGCAGCTAAGGACGTGTGTGGGTTCTCAAATAACCAATTCAATTAATTGCACTGCGTAACAAATTTTAACTTTTTTTTTGCGCTGGACATGTGATACATGTTTTCTTTATAACTTGAAGCTCCCGAATACGAATATGACAATAGAAAACAGTTGTTGTTTACGGTTTTTGAGAAATTTTCGAATTTATATCTATTCAAAATACTGGTGTATATAATGACAATAAAGTTAAATTCTCTTTGTTCAGAAGATTACAGCTTTCTTTTTCTGTATTTTATTTTATACTGGGCATGAGGTACATCACGAGCTAAAGTCCAACAATAGTATGCTAGCATATTGGTACTCCACTATCCTTGATATCTTTTTTCCATAGTTGAAATTTCTTGACGAAAGCGCTCACCATGCTCATCACTGAAATCGGTACAATTCTCGAAGAAAAAGTCAAGATGGGCGTAAAGGAAGTGAATTTTCAGGGACATGTTACAACCCGTAGTTTCATACTCCAACAGTAAATTTTGCACTAGTTCTTCACAGTTCTCACGTCTACGGTTACCCAGAAAATTTAATACAACCTTTTTGAATGCAACTCGAGTGACTCTTTTCCTTCCAACAAAGATTCGAAATTATTCTCCAATATTTCTCTAATTTGTGGTCCATTAAAAACTCCTTCTTTTATTTTTGAGTCATTAATAGCAGTAAATTTTTCCTGGATATGTTTAAATGCTTCAGTTTCATGATTAATCCCTTTAACAAAATTTTTCATTAACCATAAATTAATGTGTAAAGGGGGTTGATGCATAATATTTTTCTTCCCTGGCACTAGTGACTGCCGTGTTGACCATACTTTCATTTTATAATGCTTATCTCGAGCGCAACTGTCCCATTCACACAGAAAGCAGCAAAGTTTTATGTAGCCTAATTGCATTCCAGGAAGCAATGTTACAACCTTCAAATACGCACATATAAACCATTCGTACTTTGAATATTATCAATAAAGCACACGTTAAAGAAATACACGTCTTACACAGAATACTAACACTACGAAAATCTTCTGGCAAACTGAAGTGATTACATACGATGAACCTGTTTCTCACCCTCCAAATGGAACCGAAAAGGGCAATAAAACAATTTCCGTCTCTAGAAGAGGATTTGATAGAGTGGTCTATTGCAAAATATAAACTACAGTAATGTAATGAAAGCTCACAGTGAAAGAAATACCATCTCGAGTAAAATCAGGTAAACTCTAGCAAATTCATACCGTGAACCTGTTTCACCCCCTCCAAATATACTAGTAAAAGGGCAATAAAATAATTTCCGTTTCTACAAGTGCTTCTAACATGATGAAAAGAACTAGCAATGAAAGAAAAGCGCTACCAAGAAAAGAAAAGAGCTACAACGAAAAGAAAAGAGTTACCAAGAAAAGAAGAAAGCTACCAAGAAAGGAAGAAAGCTACCAAGAAAGGAAGAAAGCTACCAAGAAAAGAAGAGAGCTACCAAGGAAACAAAAGAACTATCAAGAAAAGAAAATAACTAGCAAGGAAAGAAAATAACTAGCAAGGAAAGAAAAGAACTAGCAAGGAAAGAAAAGAACTAGCAAGGAAAGAAAAGAACTAGCAAGGAAAGAAAAGATCTAGCAAGGAAAGAAAAGAACTAGCATATAAAAAAAGAAAAGAACCAGCAAGAAAAGGAAAGGATCAGCAAGGAAAGAAAAGAATCAGCAAGAAAAGAAAAGAATCAGCAAGAAAAGAAAAGAATCAGCAAGAAAAGAAAAGAATCAGCAAGAAAAGAAAAGAATCAGCAAGAAAAGAATCAGCAAGAAAAGAAAAGAATTAGCAAGAAAAGAAAAGAATTAGCAAGAAAAGAAAAGAATTAGCAAGAAAAGAAAAGAATCAGCAAGATAAGAAAAGCATCAGCAAGAAAAGAAAAGGACCAGCAAGAAAGAAAAAGAACCAGCAAGAAAGGAAAAGAACCAGCGAGGAAGAAAAAGAACCAGCAAGAAAAGAGGAGAACCAGCAAGAAAAGATAAGAACCAACAAGAAGAGAAAAGAACCAGCACGAAAAGAGGACAACCTGCAAGAAAGGAAAAGAATCAGCACGAAAAGAGGAGAACCAGCAAGAAAGGAAAAGAACCAGCACGAAAAGAGGAGAACCAGCAAGAAAGGAAAAGAGCCAGCAAGAAAGGAAAATAACCAGCAAGAAAGGAAAAGAACCAGCAAGAAAGGAAAAGAACCAGCAAGAAAGGAAAAGAACCAGCAAGAAAGGAAAAGAACCAGCAAGAAAGGAAAAGAACCAGCAAGAAAGGAAAAGAACCAGCAAGAAAGGAAAAGAACCAGCAAGAAAGGAAAAGAACCAGCAAGAAAGGAAAAGAACCAGCAAGAAGGAAAAGAACCAGCAAGAAATGAAAAGAATCAGCACGAAAAGAGGAGAACCAGCAAGAAAGGAAAAGAATCAACAAGGAAAGAAAAGAACCAGCAAGAAAGGAAAAGAACCAGCAAGAAAGGAAAAGAATCAGCACGAAAAGAGGAGAACCAGCAAGAAAGGAAAAGAATCAGCAAGAAAAGAAAAGAACCAGTGAGGAAGGAAAATAATCAGCAAGAAAAGAAAAGAACCAGCAAGAAAGGAAAAGAACCAGCAAGAAAGGAAAAGAATCAGCACGAAAGGAAAAGAACCAGCACGAAAAGAGGAGAACCAGCAAGAAAGGAAAAGAATCAACAAGAAAGGAAAAGAACCAGCAAGAAAGGAAAAGAACCAGCAAGAAAGAAAAAGAACCAGCAAGAAAGGAAAAGAACCCGCACGAAAAGAGGAGAACCAGCAAGAAAGGAAAAGAACCAGCACGAAAAGAGGAGAACCAGCAAGAAAGGAAAAGAATCAACAAGAAAAGAAAAGAACCAGCAAGAAAGGAAAAGAACCAGAAAGAAAGGAAAAGAACCCGCACGAAAAGAGGAGAACCAGCAAGAAAGAAAAAGAACCAGTAAGAAAAGAGGAGAACGAGCAAGAAAGGAAAATAACCAGCAAGAAAGGAAAAGAACCAGCACGAAAAGAGGAGAACCAGCAAGGAAAGATAAGAACCAACAAGAAGAGAAAAGAACCAGCACGAAAAGAGAACCAGCAAGAAAGAAAAAGAACCAGCAAGAAAAGAGGAGAACCAGCAAGGAAAGATAAGAACCAACAAGAAGAGAAAAGAACCAGCACGAAAAGAGGAGAATCAGCAAGAAAGGAAAAGAATCAGCACGGAAAGAGGAGAACAAGAAAAGAAAAGACCCAGCACGAAAAGAGGAGAACCAGCAAGAAAAGAAAAGAACCAGCACGAAAAGAGAAGAACCAGCACGAAAAAAGATAAGAACCAGCAAGAAAAGATAAGAACCAACAAGAAAAGAACCAGCAAGAAAGGAAATGAACCAGCACGAAAAGAGGAGAACCAGCAAGAAAAGAAAAGAACCAGCAAGAAAAGAAAAGAACCAGCAAGAAAAGAAAAGACCCAGCAAGAAAAGAAAAGACCCAGCAAGAAAAGAAAAGACCCAGCAAGAAAAGAAAAGAACTAGCACTGACAGAAAATATCTACCTCGGAAATAAATACAGGAAAGAAAGAATCTTAGTCAGTTTCTTTCTCTAGCGTGAATCTTTTGACTCGCAATCTATCTTCACTAAGGAAGCCTAATGTCTAATAATGGTCTTAATCACCATTTTGGTTCGTGTTTGGACACTCATACCGTTCTGTTATTAAGAATTTCGAATCAACAGTGAACATTTAGAGTTTACAAATATCTGAAGTACATTATGTGGTCAACATGGCTCAAATTCAACGCTTATAACAACACAAGGCAAGCGTAAGACAGTGGACCCACATCTAGTTTCTCTAAGAAAGCACTCAATAATCCTACTGAGAGTCGAACCCGGGTTCGCTGTATATGCATGTAGTTGCGATACATCTTGAGCAACAGTTAATTATGAAAGCACGATAAATGTGTAATTAGCAAAATTAACAGTTCTCTTTTAAATGAATAATTAAAAATTCTTTTCCATTCCCATTAAAAATAATAGCAAACATATGCAAGAATCTTGGCTCACACTGTTTTCAATCTTAATGTCGTTTTTGTACACAAAATGTTATCTCTCAACACACGGTAAGCTTATGCATACTAGTGTGCTGTAAAGTCCTTTCGGCCACATAATCGAATTATCTTGCAAACGGAATGACCTGAAAACGCCCTAATACAAGTCCGTTCACTGAAAAACCCACAGAGCATAGCCAAGGTTATTGTGTCCGCTATGTTAAAAAGCCTGTAGTTCAAATAACATCGATTTACATTTCAATTACATACTATACAAAATTCAGTATGTGAACAAGTGTAGTTGAGATAATTTAAATCAATTGTTTTTCACACTCCAGAATGGGATTAACCTAAGTCTGTTTGACCTACACTAAGAGAACACATGCTGAGACACAATGACCTGGAACCAACACGACTCTGTGCCTCCATACAAAACAACATAGGGTATCGCATTACAGTTAATAACCCTCTTGCTCGATGCTAGATTTGAGAATTCATGCTTAATGGTGGCAATCAAGTTAAACAATTGAAATATATCAATTATTTTATTAGGCTCAAATATAATTATGGCGTGAAAACGATTCTTTCGTTTACACCCAATTATGTTAATGAAGTCATTACATTAGCTACTGCAACAATATTATTCATTTATTCATCCATTCAATTATTTATTAACATTTATGCCCCCTTTCATTGCCATCCTCTGACACGTGCTTTGTAAGCAGACTGTCTCCACAGCTTAATCGATGCAACAACTTTTGTGGTTAGTAGAATAAACACGTTTTATAGGCATTGGGGGGTCCATGTTTACTACTCTCGCTAAGGAGATAACCCTTTGTTTCCGGCTTTCTTACTAACGATAGAATTGTTGGCTTGCTTGGAATATAATCGTATGTACTTTTTCATGGTTATGAATCAGGGATTGCAGAAACAGCACATGTCACTATTTGTGGCGAAATGAGTTTATTCGAGTTTCAAGGACTGTTGATATAGGGCTATCATTCCATGCAGAAACCACATGTCAGTATAGCCGTCTCACCTTTGGAGACCTCTGAAATCCTGGAAGCGCGCAGAAACAATTCATGTCAAAGACATCTGCCGACACATTGGTTCTGATTCCAGACGGCAGACATCTACGACACAAGGATACAAAAATTGATCCCACTGAATGAGAAATGTCTCAATTCTGGTGGAGAATATGTTGAAAAATAACTCAACAATTGCTTTATCTGTTCCAATAAAACTTTCCATGAAATTTTGTTCTCTTTCTGTAAACGGCCCCAGGAAAACTTATTTTTACGGCCTCCGTAATTGCGCTCGAGTGGCCAAAATTTGTATAAGCACTTCTTTTGCCATTGATGGAAAAAAAAAGATTAATTTTTTATCTGCCCCCATGCGAATGTTTGCTTGTAAGTACAAAGGAGAATACCATATTTACCTTTTTCATTGGCATATCCAGACAAAATCGTGCCAATTCAAAGAGAGAAGCTTGACGATATACGCAAACTAATGCGTTACATACCACATGCCTATCAAGAATTTTACAATAATATTCTTCAGTGGCCTATTCTGAAAAATAAGTTCATTTATATGCTGAACTTATGTATTAAGTACACAGTAGGCCTACGCATATATCATATCCCTAATTTAACAAATAAACTTCAATTTAACTGAAATTATTATACTACAATTTTGATTCCTTGCAGAAACAGCACATGTCAAGCTAATATACATTGATTTATTTCATTAACAATTCATTAGATTCCAATAAATTTGGTATAAGACGACATATCTATTAGGCTTCTGTCTGAAGAAGCCAGTACTATAACCAATGATGTGGTCTATCACCAGTAATACCGTTTTTTGTGTCTACTGGAAAATTTAATTTTCATGACGTGTTGTTTTTGCAATCTCCGATTCATATATACAATTCACTACAAATTTACAGTTAGATTATCTACTTTCTGCGGATGATTTAGTTCCAGTGGCATTCTTAGAAGATGATTTACAACGTTCCGTATATAATTTTAACAAATTTGACTTAAGTATAATCTGCAAATCAATAAAGAAAAAAACAAAAATTATGGTCTTCTGTGAAAAATACCCATTGGATTAAAAAATATTAGGAATAGTAAATTCATTTACGTATCTCGGATACACATGCTTTTTCGATGAGGTAGATATTCTGGAGAAAATTTTTAAATACACCAAAACAATGGGAACAATTAACAATATTAAGAAACCCCCTTTAAAACATATTACTAAAATTCGCCTTGGTGAGACCGGTACTTTTTATGGTAGTGAAGCATGGGCATTAAAGAAGAAAGGCGAAAGCAGAATAACGGCTAATGAAATTAAATTTATGAGATACACAGCAGGATACACCACATGGGATCATAAATGTAATGAGGACATAATGGAAGAATTACAACTATAACCTGTACTGCATCACATACAACATTATCAGATAAATCATCTGCGTGGCATGCTTACAAATAGACTTCCAAAAGCCAAGTTTCACTATCGTCCAAACGGGAAAAGATCTCTGGGTCGCCCAGTGAAAAGCTGGGTTGAAAATTCAACTGTGAGACCGTAACAGGCCACAGGGCCTAAAACTTGAAGGAAAGAACAAGAAGACTTTTTCAGGGCTCTCGGAGCTCTGGTTTCTGTTATTCTTTCAATATGTTCCTTCCTCTCTTCGTGTAATTTCCTATTTCTTCCACTACGTTGAACTCATCAAGTTCTTCTCTAACTTCTATATTTCGTTTTTGATCTCTCAGTGCATAAATACTACTGACCTCAGAAACCTCGTTTAAGATGTTACAATTCTGATAGGTTGATCTTTTGAGTGTCCAACTTTCGCATCTGTACAATAGCACTGGGATCACCATCACTTTATAGAACCTCAGTTTAATTTCTCTGTTTGCATTTTTAAAACACAAATGCTGAATTTTTTTTAATTTTAGCCGCAGAAAAATTTTAATATATAAGGTGAATCGTAAGTAATGTCATTAATTTCAAGGGGTTACTTCTTGAGTTCAATACAATTTTGCTCCTTTGTGCTTCCTTTTCGACAAAAAAAATTGTTTTATATGAAACATTTCATAGCGTATTTTGGGAGAGCTATTGAATTAATTCCCAATATGCTCAGTCAGTTTAAGAGAGGAGTGTATTATGATAATAAATGATTGACAGAATTTTAGTTTTGTCCTTTAAATTTGCACAAATTTGATCTAAACCAATGGAAGTTTTCGTTTTGCAAAGGAATTTTAAACCCTGCTGCGCTGTGACAACACTGTAAAGCTGCCTGTACAGATTCAGCTCGCATATGCAAGGAATTAATGGGTGAGACAACGAGATCGACACTTTAAAAATTAAAGTGGGTGGTAACTATTTTTAACTGGCTGAAGAAAATGCTTGTAGTACGATAAAAGGAGAGTGGAGAAAGTTACACAATGCAGAACTGCACACATTCTGTTCTTCACCTAACATAATTACTTACCTATGGCTTTCAAGGAACCGAAGGTTCACTGCCGCCCTCACATAAGCCCGTCATCAGTCTCTACCCTAAGCAAGATATATCCATTCTCAACAATAATATCCATTTCCCTCAAATCGATTTTAATATTATCCTCCCATCTACGTCTGGTCTCTCCAAAGGTCTTTTTCCCTCCGGCCTCCAAACTAACACTCTATATGCATTTCTAGTTTCTTCCATACATGCTACTTGCCCTGCCCATCTCAAACGTCTGGATTTAATGTTACTAGTTATATCAGATGAAGAATACAATGCGTGCATTTCTGCGTTGTGTAACTTTCTCCACTCTGTAACTTCATCCCTCTTAAAAGCAAACATTCTCATGGGGAGTCCGACTGGTTGGCGTAGTTGGTATAGCGCTGGCCTTTATGCCCGAGGTTGCGGGTTCGATCCCGGGCCAGGTCGATGGCATTTAAGTGTGCTTAAATATGACAGGCTCATGTCAGTAGATTTACTGGAATGTAAAACAACTCCTGCAGACAAAATTCCGGCACACCGGCGACGCTGATATAACCTCGGCAGTTGTGAGCGTCGTTAAATAAAAAACATAACATTTATAACATTCTCCTGGGGGCAGATAAAAAGGTTGTTTCTCTTCCATTATGTTAATAATGTCGAAAGAAAGTGCTTATACAAACTTTGGGCACTCGAGCCCAATTACGAGGCAAACCCCCCAAGAAAGTAAGTTCCCCTGAGGCCGTTTACAGAAAGAAAACACATTTTCATGGAAAGATTTATTGGAACAGAAGCAGCAACTTTTAAGCTATTTTTCCACATATTCCTCACCGCAGTAGAGACTTTTCATACCATGGAATCAACAGAGAAGGGCAGCCGGCTGTCACACACTGGTTCCGATTCCAAGCGGCAAACTTCTACGACACAGCGATAAGATCCGGCGGTATGACAATTCCCATAAATGAGCCGTTCAGAGCATAAGTGGTGTAAGTTAGAATTGGGTAATGAGGTTTAAAGTAAAAATTCTGTAAAATACAGCGCAAAGTAGCAGTTAATATGTCCTTCTTACTATCCACTGACTACTAATAGTTTTAATAAATTGAATATTAATTGCTACTTTGCGTTGTATTTTACAGAATATTTACTTTAACCCTCACTACCCATTTTTGACTTACACCACTTCTGCTCTGAACGGCTCAAATGCTTCCATGAAATTGTTTCCTTTCTGTAAACTGCCCCAGGGAAACTTATTTTCTGGGGGCCCTCATACTTGCGCTCGAGTGGCCAAAGTTTGTATAAGCATTTGTTTTAACAATATTAATATGGTGAGAGAAAAAAAATTTACCTAAGAACCTTATTCTCAAATATCTTCAACTTCTGTTCCTCAAGTTTCACAACCATACAGAACAACCGGTATTATAACTGTTTTATAAATTTTTACTTTCAGATGTTTTGAGAACAGACTGGATAACAAAATCTTCTCAACCGAATAATAACACGCATTTCCCACAATTATTCTATGTTTAACTTCCTTCCGAGCAACATTTATATGTGTTACTGTTGCTCCAAGATATTTGAATTTTTCAACCTCTTAAAAGGATAAAATTTTAAATTTTTATATTTCCATTTCGTACAACGTTCTAGTCACGGGACATAATCATATACTTCGTCTTTCCGGGATTTACTTCCAAACCTATCTCTTTACTTGCTTCAAGTAAAACTCCTGTGTTTTCCCCAATGATTTGTGAATTTTCTCCTAACATATTCACATCATCCCCGTTGGCATTAAATCCGGACGTTTGAGATGGGCAGGGCATGTAGGACGTATGGGTGAATCCAGAAATGCATATAGATGTTAGTTGGAAGACTTGAGGAAAAATATCTTTGGAGAGGCCGAGACGTAGATGGGAGGAAAATATTAAAATGGAGAAGTGGAAAATGATGGTAGGGACTGGATTAATCTTGCTCAGGATAGGGATCGATGGCGGGCTTATGTGAGGACGATGATGAACCTCCGGTTCTTTAAAAGCCATTTGTAAGTAAGTAAATTTCCATACTAATAAGACACAAAATATAGGCAAAATATGTGCGCTTACTTCAATGTACTTCTGGATAAACTCCAAAGCAAAGCAAAGCAAAGCAAAGCAAAGGTTTTTTCACTCTCCTCCAGTCGCATTCAAGTCGAAGCAGTACACATCGTGCTGTGCATTCAAAATCACATTACAGACAGATTTCTCAAGTCCATGGCAGCGTCTTGTTTATCCGACTTGCTGGAGTGTAATGCAATTAAAGCACTGCACTTCGCATTGCTCGCGAATTTCGTTGAAATTGGTAGTATCATGGGGTGATGCCTCCCACAGTTTGTACTTGCTACAGAAATTAAGAGTATTCATTAAAATGCGTATTTTCAAGTGTTGAAAGAATGAAAAGACATGAACGGGAGGCAAATATAGAAATAATATCGAGCAATCTAGTAAAAATAGAAAAAAAAATTTCTACTTTGAACTGTGATATCCATTAAGTGAATACTGTATGAACCGGTACTGTATGCAATAATTAAAAGTTTATAATTAAATAACGAACATTTTAGGTTATTGTTCTGCAGCGTTAATTATACTTGTTAGCAAATACATCACGCTGTGTAATTACTAAATGAATCGATCCCGGACACGAAATCCGATAGCCTATAAAAGTTGATAATGATCCCCTCTATTATTCCTAGAAATCTGTAATAAAGTCACATAATCATTCTGTATATGTAACTAAAACAAACACCAAAACAACAGGTTAGAACTTAGTAAGAGTAAGTCATAGAGAGAATAAATATTGGCAGACATGCAACCCACCATGTTATTCTTTTGAGAAAATCAAAGCCTCTTTTTTATATGAATTCCTAATATACTTTTCTCAGAAATATGGATACTTTTCAGCGTCTCTCATAAAAAGAAGTGGGTTTAGGCTTGCCATCTGTCTGTTAGTCTGTGTGCTTATTTACAAAATCTACTTTTTCTAGTATGAGAGACGCTGAAAAGTATTTGCATAAAATATAGAGACATACCATGTTTCTCCAGTATTTCGTACTAAAAAGAAAAATAACACGAGACAGAAAGATACAAAATTAGGAAAACGGAAATAAGTACGCAAATTTAAATACTATTGATATTACGTAAAGTTGCTTTTAGAATATAGCCTGTATCTACTAAAACTTCCCTTTTATTCTGTGGAATGAGATGTCCTCCTTTAAATCATGAACGTACATAAGAATAACTGATTTCCAAAGGTACAGGAACGTTAACAATCTTGTAGCAGTCAATATTACGTTCGTAGCTACTAGGTACTACATTTTATATTCTCGCACAATGATCCTCATCAATATTCACGAAATACTGCGGATTAATTATCTGATAGACAGGTAAGGCCAATTTTCAACTTCGTTGATATTCATAACATTTACTCAAATCTGCGTCATATAATCACACGTAGATTGGGTTTAATGTTGATATTAATGTCAAGCCCTGTTTATTGGCTGTCCATAATGTGTACACTCACCACAAACCTTAGCACTCAAGTAAATAACCATAATAACAGCAGTTTCCAGGAAGAAAGATATTCGAACTTGAAATAATATGATTTATAATTAACGTATAATTGCTTAGTAGACACAATCCGTTTGAATTCGAAGGACGTAAAATATGTCACGGGAAATTGTTTAGTAATTAGCTATAACAGCAGAAGAAGATATTTCAAACTAATACGAGAGTAGATCTACAGCTTATCACTCACTCCCTTTAATACTTTCAGAAACGACAGCTTAATAAAGAAATGAAGCCTTTTAGTAGACAGGACTTAAAATATCAAAGGTGTTCCGCCCCATAGCTGCGTAGTCTAAGGTGTCGTGGCTTGAACTTGCGTTAAGGAATGAGTGTTTGTTCGAGTCCTAATGGAGGAAGAAATTTTCTCATGAAATTTCAGCCAGTCCAGTGTATAGGATTAGCGTCCAGCCAGCTTCGTGATGAATTTGTGGGTTACAGTGAGTAGCGAAAGCGATATAGTAAGCTAGCCATAATGATTGGGGAGAAGACCATCGTACTGACAATACATTACTTTCGTACTGCATGGACGATTGTTCCCCTCTGCTGAGAATTGTGGACATAAGGCCAACATTTATTGATTAGCTTTGTCCTCCATGGGCTGGCGTGCCACGGATAAAGAAAAGTATGTTTGTATTTGTAGTTGTATTTGTATTTGTATGTGTATGTGTGTGTGTGTCAACGTGAATTATTTGTGAATTGTGTTTTACATATACTGTATGTGAATATTATGCATTAAAAACTTGTATGTATGTATTTATGTATGTATGTATGTATGTAAAATACTGTGATAAAGTATGAAAATAAGTAGTAGCAGTAGCAGTACTAGCAACAGTAGTGGTGGTCGCGGCGGCGGCAGTAGCAGTAGCAGTAGCAGCAGCAGTAGTAGCAGTAGCAGTAGCAGTAGTAGTGTAGTAGTAGTAGTAGTAGTAGTAGTAGTAGTAGTAGTAGTAGTAGTAGTAGTAGTAGTAGTAGTAGTAGTAGTAGTAGTAGTAAAGGAAAATATAAATCCAAGTAAAACAATTCAATTTTGTAATTTAAAAAATGTAACAAATTAAGAATTGTATGCTTTAAAGGGAAGACCCAGTGAAATCTAATACGTGTGTGTTTATTTCATGTGTGTGTTGTGTGTATAAAAGATGTTAATGAACGACACCGAAATATTTTCACATACTCGTAGACAAGTAAAATGTTTATGGTGCAGGACATTAGAGTAATTGCAATTTTGTATCCATAAATAAATAGTAAAATGAAACGAGGTTACAATTGAACAGTGTAATCTCAAAAAGCGTTAAGTCCATTTTTATGAAAGGACTGTGCTAGTTTTTTGTCCATTAATCTAAGGACTGAACGAGTTTTCAAGTGACATGCATATTAGCACAAGCTTTTAGACAAGAATTTGCATTGTTTTGAGAGAAAATAAGCTTAAAATATAATGATAGAGGTCTCAAACATAATAATATATTGTTTAAATCATAAAAATGGCCAGAATAAGCGAGTTTTCGAATCACACTCTTCAATTTGTATTAAAATGACTTCAGGCCTTCTTAGTGATCGAGAGGAAACCGATTATAATAATAACTCATTAATTTAGCGTTATCATAATCTGCAAAATGTACAGACTAATTCATATGATTGCACGCCACTACAACAGTGTTGTAATCAGAACTCATTAGTTAAGAACAGTCACGATTTTACTTTTTCATTACTGTTGTTATACTCGTAGATTATATCTATCATAATCACAGACTGTGAATTTATTCGTAATATTCCAGGAATCTTTGATAGATTCTGCGTCGACGTCAGCTCGGGATTGTGCTTGCGAAGGTCGCAGTTCCAGCAGCTTCTATAAAAACTATGCACTTTAATTTAATTTTCCTTTCATTATGACTTTGTTTATGGAATTTCAGTGTATTCCATCTTAAATTTCTTGTCTTTAAAATGTTACTTCTCATACTGCTTCGTGTAAGTAATTTCAAATGATAGAAGTCAGTGGCGTGTGTAGTGGAGATACAAAAATTTGAATCATAGCATGACCATGAGTTCTATATCTCAAGTTGCTTGTCTACGGCTCCTCTATATTCAGTGAAAATGCAGGGTCCGGCAGAATGATTTTTTCGATTTTAATTGCCGCCATACAGGTTTATTGATAGTTGCGCTTGAGTGGCATATTATGTCTTTGAGCAGCACAAACCATGCCATTTCAGTTACCATCATGGCGTGAACAAGTGAACATCGTGTATTTTGTAGTTGAACATTTTTAAAAAACGGTGATTGTTATTGCAACGCTGTGGAAATTTCGTACCCATTTTAGAGTAGGTCCACAGGAAAGAATTCCTGATAAGAAAACCCTACTGAATGAGACAAAAGGTTCAACTTTCAAACAGAAGTCGTCCGGTAGCTGTCGCAACGTTCGGGCTCCCGAGAACATAGCAGCATGCAGCAGTGTTGCCAACCTCACGGAAATTTCCCTACATTTAGGGAAAATATACAGAATAGAGAAATAGGGAAACTAGGCTTGATTCTAGAGAATTTTTTTTTGGATCGTGTTTTGAGATTTTCTCGCTCATAAGATTCGTTTCCTGATTGAAAGTGGACACCAAATTTTCTAAAAAAATTTCATTTGAAAAACATGGCGTGATTACTTCACATTCTGCTCTTGGTAAAAACAGGTAAGTCAATTGCGATATTAGCAACTGAATTTATTTCTTGTATAAACGACATTGACAGGAAATGGCGATTATTGCACAATATTACTATACCTAATACAGATAAATATATGTAGGCCTATGTGAAAGTTCTTAGGTAAGAAATTGCTCAGATAAACAAAATGACATTACACTGGCATTTCTACTCCTTGTTAATCTTGTTCAGCATATTTTGATATTACCATAAGCTACTGCTTCTGTGAAGAGGGTTTTCTCATCTGTAAACAATATGAGAACAAAGACAAGGAATACACTTGCCAGCTCAACAATAATTTGAGATCTTTGCAAAGTAGGGAAATAACACGAGTAGAAGTGGGTCTTTGTTACGGGTTTATATCGAAAATGACATGAAATAAAAAATCTGATAGCAAGTGTATTCTGTTTTTGCAAACTTTACTAAGTTCTTTTGTATAAAACGTAAATCTACTATTGAATAAATACTGTAATTAACATGCAGAATTGCAATAATTGATTTTTTCGTTAATATATTTTGCAATTTTTGGGAAAATTTAGTCCTTTCTAGGGAGAAAACAAGCAATGGCTAGGAAAATGCAAGCGCATGGGGTTGGCAACGCTGTGTTACCACATCTCCACGACGTTCAGCCATTAAACATGCTCTGGTAATGGGAATATCTGATCGGAGTGTCAGACGAATCTTACACCTAGACCTCAAATCCCATCCCTACAAAGTTATGGTAGTCAGGAACTTCGGCAAGGTGACTGGCTCAACCGCCAAGATGCTTGCGAGACCATATTGGAAAATATTCCAGGCGATACTGTTGTGCTCAATAGTGACTAAGCTCATTTTCATTTGTAGGGCTGCATCAACAAACAAAGCATTCCATATTGGTTCTCAGAAAACCTTCGAGAAATGCATCAGCGACCTCTTCACAGCGAGCGTATTACTGTTTGGTGTGCTGTTACATAACTTACGCAGACGACTTACAACTCTACATACACTCACGACCAGACGAAATTGATGAAACTATTGACAAAATTAATCATGACTTGAATCAAGTTTCTTCATGGGCGAAAAAGTTCGGACTTAGGTTAAATGCTAGTAAGTCACAAGCTATAATAATTGGACATAAGAGACTACTGAACACAATGAATAACAGACATATACCAATTATTACACTAAATAATGCCACTATTCCGTACCATTCCGTCGTCAGAAATCTCGGCATTTTCTTGGACGAAAATTTAAATTGGGAATGCCAAATAAAGGAAATATCCAAGAGAGTGTGCTATACCATTCATTCTCTTAACCCATTCAGAAACTTCCTTCCGCCAGAATTAAAACAGACTTTGGTGCAAACCCTCGTACTACCACTGTTTGACTATTGCGAAGTAATACTTACAGACTTGACAACTGACCTTTCGAACAAGCTGCAGCGTGTGCGCAATATGTGTGTCAGATTCATCAGTAATGCTCACAAATTTGACCACATTACACCCTCGTTCAAATCTTTATCCTGGCTGCAACTTAGTAACCGTAGAACACTTCATTCGCTCTCTCTTCTGTTTCGAGTTCTCCACACTTCTACTCCAAATTATCTTCGTTCCCGGTTTAACTACTTATCCTCCAATCACAATCTAAACACCAGGTCACAGGAGAGCTAAATCCTAGCAATTCCTGCCCATAGAACATCCCACTATTCATCCTCTTTTACTGTCTCAGTCCCCCGTGAATGGAATTCTCTACCTCAGAAGACTAGGGGCTGCCAGACAATAACCACTTTCATGAAAAGGCTAAACGATTTCTTACGGGAGCAGTCAAATTGAAGCTATAATTGTGATCGAGTTTAATAATTTAATTGAATTTAGTTATGACTATCATTACTATTACTATTATTATTATTATTATTATTATTATTATTATTATTATTATTATTATTGTTATTATTACATAATTATTTTATTGGTGTTGTGAAGATGAAAAGAATTGCCATTGTATTGTATTAATTATGTATTATATTGTCTTGTATTGTAGTATTGTATTGCTTTGAATTGTATTGTATTGTATTGTATTGTATTGCATTATGTTATATTCACAGCATTGTAGTAATTTTCTATCATATTGGTTGAGTGGAAGAGAAGGCCGAATGGCCTTAACTCTGCCAGTTAAAATAAACCATTATTATTATTATTATTATTATTATTATTATTATTATTATTATTACTACTACATAATTATTTTATTTGTGTTGTGAAAATGAAAAGAAATGTCATTGTATTATATTAATTATGTATTATATTGTCTTGTATTGTAGTATTGTATTGTATTAATTATGTTATATTCACAGCATTGTAGTAATTTTCTATCGTACTGGTTGAGTGGAAGAGAAGACCGAATGGCCTTAACTCTGCCAGTTAAAATAAACCATTATTATTATTATTATTATTATTATTATTATTATTATTATTATTATTATTATTATTATTATGCAGCCATGCTTTTTTTTTCAGGAAGGACGCACAGTCACTGTTTTAGGAGTGTATAGTTCGTGAGAGCAAACATTTGGACGATATTATCTCTAAAATAAAGTGATGTCAAAATGGCAAACATTCTTCTGTAAGATGGTAAAATAAAATTTTGTTGCTCTTGTTATTTAAATTTCTAATCGGGGAGATCATTCTGCCGGACTCTGTACTTCAGTGTTGTTCATTAACATCCTGTTTATACATATAAAACACACACACATACATTAGAACTGACATCAAAATGTTAAATAATTACTGTAGAACGTGATGGAACTTTTGTTATTATTAAAATTGATAGTAAAGACGTACAGTATCTACAATAAATTGCACCATTTGAAGAACATTAACAAATGAGGTCAAAAATGACAACATAAATACGGCTATGATAATACATTTCTACAAGAAACATTTGTAGGAATACCTCAGTTTGTACCGATCTGAACTAGTAACCCAAAGCTGCAGTTCTCAGGAACGTATTCGAATTCCACGTGAACTGACTATCTGGTTAGGTTTTTTCCTAGTTTTTCCAGATGTAAGATGAATTTCAGGAAATTCATAGAGATTTCTCTAACTTATCCTGCCAAATTTCACTCCACTATCACTAATTCCACCAACGCTTGATATCCCCACAATAAAATTGTTACGGCATAGTTAAATAACAGATTAGAAATAATGCGGACCAACAAAGAAACAATTAGACATATGATTGATAGAAATTATATTCCGTAGGAGTGTTAAGACTGCACACTGTTAAATAAATAAAGACGTAAGTCAAAATGAGCATTAAATACAGGACAGATAAAACAGATCGATCATCTAACAATAATGGAAGCAATTACCTTCTTCATATGAACTGAAGGGCGACTATTTCATTAACTTCTTTTGTAAAATTAACGTGCATCTTTTCAGTAGCTTTTATCTGCAAGCAAATGAGCAATTGTTAGATACAAAATATTTTATATTGGATCACAGTACCTAACCTCAGGTCATTTCTCTTCGCTGAACACAAATAACCATAGTGCAAATTATTTTTATTTCCTCTCCTACACATGAATGTGTCGCCTCTTCTACAATCATATTTCTGTTATTCCATCGGTCTTGTATTCAGACCTTTTCCTCCCGGGGAAATTTATACTATAGGCTATTGGGGGTGGGGGGAGGAGATGGAACTGAGAGCAAAATAATTCAGATCTTACCTAACAACAGAGGTAGTCTATGTAAGAGGGAACATAGGAACATTTGTTCAATTAAAGAAATAGAGCTTTCATTCATTTATATTAATTGTTTTAAACACTACTAAATGTTAATATACGCATTAATTTAAAAAATGTAATATTGTTATGTAAAACATGGTGAATATAAGTATCCTTCTTTGTCAAATTGTTCCATAAAGCTGGTGTTAACTACCCTTTTTATATAAATCACTTAAAATTTGTACAAATAGTAATTAATCGCTAGAGATCGGATTTATATCAAAATGCATATTGCATTCAAACGAAAATAACATGCAATCATGGTTTTCTTCGATTATAATGATAAAAGTAAACTCTTAATTCATATTTGTCATTGCATATGATCGCATATCTTAATATCTAAATCCTATTTACAATGCACGCATATTTTCCTATATATTTAAGTATAAAAATAGCATATTTTGGACACATTCTGATGTATGTTTACTTTTTCAATACAAAAAACGCATATTGAGTAATTCTTCCAAGTTTAGTGCATAACAAAAGATTCAATCCCTGCAGAAACGAGGCAAATACCACGAGAGTCAGTGTATCTGAAACAATATCAAAAATTGAAGCACAGTGTTATAGTGCTAAGAGTCTTTGTCTTAGTTCAAAATGTTACTTAAAATGCTTTGAGTCCTGAAACGCACGAAATTTCAAAAAACGTTTCTGAAAAATTTCAATCAGTGATTGCAAAAAAATTGTTGATACCATTATGTTTGTAAGGTAGCTGAATTCTTACGTGATGAAGCAGCAAAATTAGAAGAGAATTTGACACAAGAAGGAATATGGACTTTATTCGATGCTACTTTGACTTCTTTTGTTGTGGAGAGGTTATTTTCAATGTAAAAAATTCTGTTTTTTGAGAGGCATAGGAGATTCGCCTTGGAAACATGAAGATGACATTCATAGTTTCAGACTGTTTAATATGAGTGAAATATACTTAAAATATCCTCCAAGTTAGTTGTTTAACTGTGTTTTATTCCAATGAATAATGTTTTACACAACTTTCAACAAATTGTGCATTCATTGATGTTAAAAACCTGCCATTTCTTTACTCCATTTAAAAGTGAAAACATTTGTTAGCTGTTTTTTTTTAATTTACAGTGCTTATTATACTGCATATTTTAAGATTTTAAAAAGCATATTTGCATGTATAATTCAAGTTTTATTAATTCATATTGTATACATCTGGGCACTATTAATCGCCGATTAAATTACACGAATGAGTTTTCCAGTAGCTTGTCTAAAGTTTTCGAAAGGCACTGATATGAATACCACACCTGTTTTTGAAGAGCTTCGAGGTAATTTTTAAAAGCATTTCACACAGTTTACAAAACGCACCACCCCGAGTACGATCGAAATACAACCAATCATATATTTAGTTTCCCATCGTTTTTTAAATTTCATTTCTCATCCAATCGTTTTATTCACTGATTCATCACTAACAGCACCATATGAAGGTAAAAAGATGGAATTACCAGACACAGACTTCACTTTTACTTAAAGCCAATTGAGAATATTCTTCATTAAACGCAACGAATGCAGTTTCTATTGACTCCTCAATGTGTCTTCTCTTTTTAATAAAAGAAAACAATGTCTCTTATTTTCCCATTGTACACTGTATTACTTATTTACTGTATATCCCATGACTGTTTTAATAAACAACATTATTATTTTTGGTAAACAAAACTAAAACTGAAAATTGCTCCATTAAAACACAGCACACCTGACTTCTTAACTGTAACAAACAAGACTGAAAATTCAGACTGTTTAAATTTAAACCATCAACATCGCCCAGTAACCACCAACCTTCAAGGAAACTTCTAAAATTACAGAACAGAATTTATTTTAGTTACTGGGAAAGTCATATCAAATTGAAATATAATATTGTATAACATATATTTTTTAGTTTTAAAAAGTCTGGAATCACGAGAGGGGACATCTTGGAACCCGGGGGAGGTGGAATAAATTCCCTTTCGATCCATACCCTGAATTCATCACAGTATTCTATAGGCCTAATGATATGCCATTGATTGAAAAAAAAATGAAGTCCTGTAAAAGTCACATTTCAAGATTATTCTCTTCAAAGAAATAAACAAAAAAAACACACACACTATAAAACACATCCTTTTCAGTATCATGCATAAATAACTTCTTAAATCACGAAAACCAATTTGTTGTAACGTTCTTAACCTTTGACGCTTGTATGTAAAGTTATTAATTGGTATTATTTATATTTCAATAATCTTCCGCCTGTCTGATTGATCAAATAATATTTTTTTCTTGTATCCTTACGTTTTTGTGGTGTTATTTTTCACACTCATAAATAGTTATTGATTCTACATTAAAATTACTAAGTGAATGCTGAACTTTTCAACAATTGTTGTTAATAAAAAGGAAATTATTTTAAGGCATGTCAAGAAAACTATTTAAGAACTTCACCATTTACAAAGTACATAATAAATATACACGGTGTCCCATGCGGTGATTGAGTAGTCAGACCTTAGCCTGTTAAGCAGTTTCGCGTTCGAGTCCCGGTCAAGCTTGGGATCTTTCACTGTGGATTTATCTGTCAGTATCCTCTCCACTCTACAATACTGATGCTCGAAAATCAGGAAATCCGGATCTCCTTCAGTACTGACCGTCATTCCATCATGCCGGTAATACTGATCAGTGATCGTGTATGGACTGCAATGATGTCAGTCACACTGACAGTGTAGAGACGCTCTTCAGGATTTTATTTTGCAATAACACATGTGCTACAACCTCCGACATGGTGTATCCAACAGATGGAATACGACCAGATAATTTAAGATATTGAAACATTTCAGTGAATTATACGAGATGTTACCTAAGTTATGGGACACGTCCAACGTGTCATATTTGAATAAGGAGGAACCCCAGATCACATATAGATTGCTCATTCCTATGTTAAAATCGGTTGCACTTTGAAGAGAACAACCGCCAGGATCGCCACCCGTCCGTCGTAAACGAACACGAGATGGCAGTACAGTCGCTAATGCAATTCAAATGTGAGTTATGACGTGACTCCTTATTTAACAACTAGATGGCAGCATAGTAAACCTGACAAAAGTTATTACCGTCAAAGCCTACAACGCCGAGGAATCTGGATATATTTGAGCCGTTCAGAGCAAATGTGGTGTAAGTCAAAATTGGGTAATGAGGTTTAAAGTAAAATTTCTGTAAAATACAGCGCAAAGTAGCAGTTAATACAGGGCTGGGCATCGGGAGCGGATCCAGACTCTAAACGGGGACGCTTAATATTCGTCCGTTACTGAATCAACGCTGCGCGATGTTCGGCGCGGAAGAAAGGAGATGAAGAGAAATCATATGGCTCCCCGTGAGAGAGTAGAATCCGCTCTTGCTGCCCAGCCCTGAGTTAATATGTGCCATCCACTGACTACTAATAGTTTAAATAAACTGAATATTAATTGCTACTTTGCGCTGTATTTTACAGAATGTTTACTTTAACCGTCATTACCCATTTTTTACTTACACCACTTCTGCTCTGAACGGCTCATATGATCTAGGAAGAAACGGAATACAGCACTTGACACATTGTTTTATGCTTTTAAGAAAATGAAGGGAAATTCAAATCGTGAAGATGTGAGGAAAAAATTAAATACCTAGCTCTTTAATTATTTGAATTAAAGAAGATAATAACGTCGAAGCGCTAAGGAATGATGAATATTAACCATCATCATGGGTGTTTCGTGCACTTAAACTTCTAAAGAAATGAGAAATTCCTCTTTCTCTCAACGTCACAACTTTCACCTCCTAATCTTTCTGTCCACAAACTAAACTTAACCTTACATATTCAACTTGAGGTATCTGCTCATAACTACAATCTACTGACACTTCTCTCCCCATACGGGAGAATGAACCTGACTCAATGTTTGTTTATATACAATAAACAAGTATTATATATTTACCAATCTGGATTTCTCCAGTTCGGTTAAATTAAGAGTCACAACTTTTTTTTTTTTTTTTTTTTGCTGAAACTTTAAGCAGAAAACTTTAAATCTTCAAAACCCCTTTCTAATAAAAGGAAGACAAATTTAGCTATAATATTAGCACTAGCCACCAAAGCAGAATTAAACGAAAACGATTAGTTTAAGATTGGCTACCCAAAATCGAGATAAGCATTCTCACATGAATTTGTTGCGGGAAATATAACTTACTGATGCAAAAAATTACAAAGACTATTTCCGAATGAATGGCAGTCTACTTTAAGCAAATTGAAGCGTGTGATCCCAAAACTTGCTCAGTCTATTTGGCCATTTTAATTATTTATTTATATATGTGATTTTTAGCCAAGTGACGTGAGGTATTGTGAAAAAGTTTCAATGATTTAAGTGCGGTTTCTCTCCAGTGTGTAGTGTGAAGATGCCGAAGTTTCACCAGCCAATTTGTTATGAAATTTTAATTTACATTCTTACCAAGGATTCCCATTCTAACATCGTAATCTTATCACTGATATAGATTTTTAAAACACCATCTCAATTCTACATCTTTAACACGGTGAAAAAATCTACTTTATTAACATTTTACATTATTTTCTACAAAGCATTATTTGAAATCACTTACTGTAAGAGAATTATTTCCTGAAGGATTCAAATTAAAATGACTAAAATAAATGTACGCGAGCTCCTTCCTGATACCTTTAAATTTTCAAACGACTATTTGCAAATTTTTTATAAAAAAATATGTAATTTAAAATCATCAAGTTCAATCTAAATTTGAAATTATAATTCAAGATGACAAGTTGGAAACGAAGAGTAAAATAACATTTCTTACATTTTTCCTTAATTATCGTATATTGCCTTAAAATGCGATCCATATATCATTGGCTTACTTATGAAACCTCGTAACTGCATTTTAAGAAATTGTGCAAGAGAGCAAAATAATTTATTTTCCTTATTATACTCCAGCTAACAACTGCTATGCTTTTGTTATTTATAAAATATATAAACATTTGCACACTTACTAGGTATTAGTAGCGACGCATTTTAAAAATATACTCAGATTTCGACATTCGGGAAAAATTGGACTTAGGGGTTTCAGAAGTACGCCGACGATATGTACCATTTATGATATTTAATACAATGCGCTATAAAAAATAGTTCAGAATAAAAACATGTCTATTAGGAAATAAAATTTCAGACATTCCAGCTATATCATAAACACGTTCATCAATTGATCAAACAGTTTTAGGTCCAGACAATATCACTTCTCCGTTGTCTAATTCTAATAAAAAAAATCTGTTGTACGTACAGTACACTTAAGCTGGTCTGAGCCTAAATATGATACCAACATTTTAATAACCTACTCACTACTATATAAAAACTATTATTCAAAATTCACTTCACCTTACCCTTCAAGCTTGTGGCGTATCTGTACTGGCAAACAGTAATCCTTTCAAGGTCTCGTAGGGCAGAGATGTCTTGTATGCTTTATCCTTCTGTATCTGTGTAAACGAAATTCACTGACACACAACACCTTTCAACTGTCTCCAACAGCACAATGTAAATCAAGAAGTTGATTCTTCCAAATGATACTGAATGTACACTACACTGCTTAATGTGTACACGATAAATATTACACACTGGAAGCTCAACGTAGAATGACAAAAATAGAAATAAATACACATATATACATACTTCCACAGGTCAAGAGATCCTTCGAATTAAGTGCCTTACAAAAATATACCACAATATTCACTATTTCAAACACACTTCCACTTACTGAAACTACAGGCGTTTGTTTTAGCCTGTGCGATTTATTACAAGGATCGCGTGCACTTTTTATATACCTTCTTCTATAACTTTGCTTGTGTTTCAAAAGGTGGTAAAAAAGCCTTCGAATGCATTCGAAAATTTAAACTGTCTTCCTTTCCAATGCGATGTAAATGACTTCATCTCGATTATTAATCGAATCAAAGTAAACCGACACCGAACAAGTCAATCTTCTGTAACTCTGAGAAACAAGAAAGCGAATTTATAAGCGAGAGAAACAACCCGCACTTGGTGACCGCGTACCGTAAACTGAGTTAGCGTTCACCCCATCCCATTTCCATTCACCCGGCACACACATACAAACGCCCACGTGCTGCGACTTGTGTCCCTCTGTGCGCGCCGCATGCGCGCGACGTGCTATGCAACAGGCGGCTGTCATGTCGGGGTGAAGTCAATCCGATTGGAATCAAAGTAGATGAAAATGTATATTAGCCTAAGTAAGTAGAAAATTAGCCATACATCTTGATTACACAACTTTTAACACTGCATCACTTCGGAATATGTATTATATGACTATCTATCGTACCTGGTTTACATGTTTCGACCTGTTATTGGTCTTCTTCCGAAGAAAATTAGCGTTTATGTTTCTTCAAACTTTTACTTATAGATTACATTAAATGTTAATCGATGTAATTTTGTTCATAATATGTAAATACGGTGGTGGAATCCAGTTAAGTTCATATGAAAACAAACTTCTAAATATTTAAATGTACATGGAAGTTTTAAATGAGTAATTACAATTAGTATAATTAGCATCGACTAAAAACATAAAAAATTATAATTACTCGACAAGAGTGAAACTTGTAAAAGATAAATAATAAAATTAAACCAATAAAGATAAAAATACTGTAGCCTATATATAAAGTACAGAATTTATCCATGTAGGGCATCTATTACTTACTAGAACCCGGGCATACGTAATTGTAAACTTACATAGAACTCTGCAGTGCCTGGGAAAAGTGACATAAGTCAGTTTCCACAAACCTTTTTTGATAATTTATAGACAACTTACGGAACATCTGCTCGCTTGGAAAAAGAGACATAAGCATTTCTCCCATTACAATAATTCATACAGAAAAAAAATCAAATCGACATAAACCAGTGTAAGTTGTCAATAAATTATCAAAAAAAGGTTTGTGGAAACTGACATGTCACTTTTCCCAGGCACTGCAGATTACTGTTCACAAGGTTTGGAGATTTCATCCCCCATTTGGAAAGAAATTAGTTTGAAAGTGAAAAAGTGAAATATTTTAATGTGATATATAATACGCCTCCTCTGATTGAAGTTCTGGCTGATATGTACTTCTATTATCAGGCAATAGGTACTATTGTCCTGCAATGTTCGAACATGAGAGAGGCAACCAAGACGTTATAAATTTCATCTTATTTCATATGAAAAGCTAATCGCCAAGATCTGTGGTAAAATCCTTAAGGGGAGGTGGTATACCCATCTCCGCAATGTTAAATTTGCTATCTTTGTTTTGGATTTTCTCTAAAACTACCAATTCTAGGGCGATGAAATTTGGTACACTTATATATTGATGGTTTCTGTATTGATTGACATTTTTGTAAATGGATCAGGACACATATACATTATATTTTAACCTGCCATGGTGTACGACCTCCTCTTAAGCGATTAAAACATGAAAGCGTGGGAGTGGAGGACAGCGAATATTTTTATAACAAGGTGGAACAGGCTCCTTCTGCGGAATGAATATCGGCGAATATCGAACTTCGCCATATTCGACAAATTTCAGCCGAATATAGAGTCTGTAATGCACGACGCTAGTAAGTACATCTCAGTTGACAATAAGTGTCAGAGAAAGAACAATTGTTTGCATTAGTGTAATATGTATCTAGTCAGTGATGTATGCAATGAAGGGAGAAGGACCTAGCCACTCTACCCCATTAACTCCTGGCCTAGTTGCCTCATGAGTCATGCCTTTTTGGTGTCACTTGTGAGGTCCACATCTGCCTTCGGATAGTTGACTAAACAACAATACAATATCGATGGTACACACATCATTTTGGGGTCATTTTGAACTGTTTATTAAAATTTTATTATAAATTACTTGTATTGTTTTTAGTAGGTTATTTTACGACGCTTTATCAACATCTTATGTTATTTAGCGTCTGAATGAGATGAAGGTGATAATGCCAGTGAAATGAGTCCGGGGTCCAACACCGAAAGTTACCCAGCATTTGCTCATATTGGGTTGAGGAAAAACCCTGGAAAAACCTCAACCAGATAACTTGCCCGGACCGGGAATCGAACCCGGCCCACCTGGTTTCGCGGTCAGACGCGCTAACCGTTACTCCACAGGTGTGGACTACTTGTACTCTCTTGTACTCGGTTTAACCTTCCCCCTTTCCGTCTTACACGCCACTGCAAGTAGGGGAGGGAGAATCACTAAGTCACACACTAGACATCTCGCAAGTGCGGGTCTCCTGGTCATATGATTCACATGGCACAGGGTCACCGCAGAGACATTACAGGGCAATTACAAAAAAAAACAAACACCTACTCCCGGGAACGGAAGGTAAATTTCTTCCACTGACTAAGTCGGGAATCGGACCCCTGTGTCGGCCTGAGTGGCGCAATCGGTAGAGAGTTTGCCCGAAGTTGCGGGTTCGATTCCGGCTCAGATCGATGGCATTCGCAACAGACTCATGTCAGTAGATTTACTAGCATGTAAAAGAACTCCTGCGGGACAAAATTTCGGCACACCAGCGGATGGAATGGTGTGCATACCCACGGCCCTCCGCGCTACTGATCCCTCAACCTCGGTCCCACGATTTACCATGAGCCCAGTGAGCCCAGTGTAGAGGCCACAGTTCATAGCACTACCACCAATAACGAATGACCACATATCCACGGGGTCTTAAGTACGGCGACAGCAGCAGCCGACTCTACATCGGAGCCTAGAAAAGAAACGGAGATGATGATGATGATGATGATGATGATGATGATGATGATGATGATGATGATGATGATGACGATGATGATGATGATAATGATGATGATGATGATGATGAAAGAGGGGAAGTGTGTAATTATGTTAGCGAAATGAATCCGAGGTCCAACGCCGAAAGTTGTACAGCAATTATGCTTCGATTGGTTGGGGGAAAACGCCGCAAAAACCTCAACCAGGTAAGTTACCCCAACCAGGATTTGAACCCTGGTCTGCTTGTTGCACGGCCAGACGTGCTAACCGTTAGTACACAGTGGTGGATGGTTTTGTGTTAAAAGATCCGTTGTCGTGAGTGCACAGATTTTATAAGGTTTGCTGAAGGAACTACTATTGTAGTCCGTCGTTGTTGGTATGTGGATAGCGCGTGCCCTTTCTGACCAAACGACCAGGGGTTCGAAAAAAAATTGTAAATTGTTTTATTTAACGACATTCACAACTGCCGAAGTTATATCAGAGTCCCGGGTAGTACAATGGGCCCACCCGAGCGGTCTGCGTGTGAGGACAGTCCCAGTCCGTGCCCTTCCCCGAAGGGGGACTAATAGATGGATACACAAAACCAAGTTACTTTATGAAAAAAAAAAAAAATGTTTTCCTCCCTTCAACTCTCTCTCTTTTAAAAATCCTGCTGCACATGGTCCTGTACTTAATAATGCGTGCAAGAATACTGAAATATACTATTATAACGAACATATCTCGGTACACTAGGGTACTTCGTTGATTGACAATTTTTGCAATTGAATCCGAGGTTCGAGGATTTTTCAATGACGATAAATATTCTTAGAGTGGCTTTTATCCCCGAGCTGAGAGGTCCGTGCCATGATTCAACATCAGAACGTAAAAGAGTTCTTCAAGCAAAGTTTACCCGTCTTTCTCAATAACGTCAAAATCGTGAGGCAGCACAGTGATGACATATGAGTAGCTTAAGTGAACTTGAGCTTCTTTGATACTCCATCTCTGATCCACATCAGGAAAGTAGGCTAGGTCTTGTTCGTGGTTCTGTGTATTATACCAGGTATGGCGCGCTGCGTGCCAGCCAAAAGGGGGAAGGGAAGTACTGAGACTTACCTTTCCTCTCCATCCGCTGAAGCAGAAGCAGTGGCGTATCGTAATATAGTTTATGCTTTGGTTTAAATGCCTGGAGGTACTACTTAAAATGTGAGATTTGTATTTTATGAAAGAGAATAATCGTTTTAAATCGACGTATTTGTGTTTAATTAATCAATAAATAAAATCCTTCTACGGAAAGAGATATAATTTAGAAACATTAACAGAAAAAATTAACTTTAAGTCACACAGTTTATCCACTTGCTATAGGGGCATTCCACTGTCACGGGTGGGACAGTTGCATTGCATTTTTTCTGCTCATATAACAAATATTTAATTCAATAGGAACAAAAATGAAATGTTATGTTTTATTTAACGATGCTCGCAACTACAGAGGTTATATCAGCGTCGCCGGATGTACCGGAATTTTGTCCCACAGGAATTCTTTTACATGCCAGTAAATCTACTGAAATGAGCCTGTCATATTTAAGCACACTTAACCCGTAACCTTGGGCATAGAAGGCCAGCGCTATACCACTCGCCAACCAGGTCGACGCCACAAAAATGAAAAACCACTGTATGTTATGCACTCTTGACATTAAAATAGTTCATCACTGTGAATTTTAAAGAAATCTTTACTTCACTTTTAATACTTTTCAGGTTTGAAATCTTGTCATAGGTGGGATCAAAAACGGACATCACTATGTGAAGTTTTATTAAAGTTATGTTAAGTGCTTGGTAAAAGAAATTCAAAACGCTTTTATACTGATAGAAGAGGAATTATACTTCGCCATGATCTGCATAAAATAAGAATAATTACATTTACATGCAAAATATAAAGTATTAATTGTTGTCACGGGTGGGACAGTCAAATGTCACAGGTAGGACACGGTGTGAATTATTCAATTTATCCTATCTCATATATGTGCAGAGGTACACTGAAATCACAAATCTCGCACTGTTACTTCTTACTGGTTGGAGAAGGACACACACAATTTGTTAAAGTCTATATGTAACACATCAGATTCATCAGTTCTGAAAACTTTCCCTGATTCACCAACTGTTCGCATGCACATTATTTTCACATCATCATTCTCATCTACATTGCTTAGGCAGATGGCTGCATACTTATGATTTGATATACAGTTTTTATAGTCTTACTAATAAATTCTACTACCACGTACGAGTCTGGGTTAATTTCATGAGTTGATTTTTGTTTTATTTTACTTTTTTATTTAATGATGCTGTATCAACTACGAGGTTATTTAGCGTCGATGAGATTGGTGATAGCGAGATGATATTTGGCGAGATGAGGCCGAGGATTCGCCATAGATTACCTGACATTTGCCTTATTGTTGTGGAAAACCTCGGAAAAAACCCAACCAAGTAATCAGCCCAAGAGGGAATCGAACACGCGCCCGAACGCAACTCCGGATCGGCAGGCAAGCGCCTTAGACGACTGAGCTACGCCGGTGGCTTCATGAGTTGATGATGCTTTTGTTCCTGTACTATGTTCTTGCAGTTTTCTGCATCGTCATTCACTGTCTCTATCAGAGTCAGGATAGGGCTTAAATAAAAGGCAAATCACTTGTTCTGACAGATATGTAAACCCAATAATTAAGTTGCCAGAATAATAGCCCTTGAAATAATGCTTTGACTGCAGTCAGATCAGTCTGCACTGTTCATTTTCTAAGTCACAGCAAATGATCTCTAAAAGTTCTGAACTATTAGAAGCAAAGTGCGGGACTTTTTTGTTGATGACAACTACAAAGAAGCTAAAATTTGTGTGAAACTTACAAAATGTGTGAAATTTCACTTGACATAAGGATAACCTTTGGTCGAAGTTCATAGAATTTTAATAAATTTATTCTTCTGATCATTCTGTTTTCTTCTTTAACAGTAACAATCGTGTGACGATTCTGTAGTAGAATGTTCACAGACATCTTTGATACCAGGAGCTTGCCGACTGATATGATCTTAAGCATAAATTTCCTGAACTATAGTAACTACTGTATGTCATATAATGATATACTTTCTTGGTCCTCTCTTTCGCCAGTATTAGATATACATTTCAATATAAGCTTCTTTACAACAGTAAATGCTTTCCTCAGAATGTGAGAAAGAACAATCTTAACTCTACTATGTAAGTGCCTGGCAAGTCTTATATGATCCTAATTAAAACAACAACGGACTTGATTTTGTTTGTTTTCAATATTATCCATCATCTTTTGCCGGTATTTCCTTTTCCTTCCAGCTCCTTTACATTTGTTTCTTTTTTATGCACAGCTCAATTCTCTTACTTTTCTTCCCATTTTTTCCTGCCGTCTTTTGTCCATCTCTCTTTCTCCTTCTTTATGACTTTCATACTTCCTTTCATCTTCTTTGTGCAAATTCTGCATCCTGTCAGCTGAAGTCGTTTCACCCATTTGTGGAAAGAGATATCTCCATAAGATCTGTCGCGGGTGGGACACACAATAATTACAATCTCGAAAACCTCTTTGTGTATAAATCTGAAACACTGGATTCATAATGTTAATGAGGAAAAGTTTCCTTATACATAACTTCAACTTTCACCTGCAGCTTTGTTTTTTCTAAAACAAACTTTTTAAGTTATTTTGTCACAGGCTGGACATTGAAACAAGCACTACAATATGCATTAATTTTAAGAAATATCGTCGTTGTTGCTGCAATAACTCCTATGTGCAAAAAATAAAATGTTTCAGTAGGAAGAGAAAACACATTTATTAATATAGGTGTCTGTGAATTCTTACATTTTCGAAACAAATAAATATAATTAGGCTACATATAGGAGATTTCATTATTTGCTGTACCACTATTTAAGTTATTTAATAGAGCAAAAATCTGAAAAATCGATAAATATGTTACATAGGATTTATTGCAGGAACAATGACGATATGCCTACCTTTCAGAACAAAATATTATTGCGACTGCAACAGTGTACGTCTTCTTTCATTCAGCACAACAAAATGGCTAACAAATGGAATGGGGAACTTTATATAGTAATACTAACTTACAGTACTAAATCCAGTTCAGGCCTGCAAAATTTCACTATACTCTCTTTAAACCGTAATTTCTCGAGCTGATATCCATATTTCTTCTTTCACAGATAACTTCAGTGTTTTCTCTTTCATAACCTTCAAAATTCGTTGGATATAAGATGTTTGAAAATTTTGAGATCGGGCTCACTTTGTCATGGAATGGCCCTATAGAACTAAAAAAATCTTAGCGTAAAATTTGACATTCTCAACCGGAGAAATACAAAAATAATCTGACATCAATACTTATTCATTACTGTTTTCAGTAATGTTTGCATGCTTTCAGCAAGGAAATAAATTCTTTATTTCAAACTGGACACAGTCAGTCGGAGCGTTGACGCTTAATTTGTTTGTGACAGTCTAGAACGGTGAGATGATTTTCTAAATTTTTATATGAGGAAAACTGTTCACAAATTTAATATAATATGTGACTCTTAATATTAGTCTTCGTTCCAAAAGTACGCGGGTTGCCATATGTTCCCTGCCTCGGAGAGAATGTTCCTAAATGAGCTCTGAGTTATATTGAAGCTTCAGTAACTTCACTTGTAACCCTAGCGACACTTTATTGACAGGAACAATGAATTGATTTCGAAAATCCTTGAAGACGGCCTTTGTAAAGTTTTATATTATTATTATTATTATTATTATTATTATTATTATTATTATTATTATTATTATTTAGTCAACTGTTCGAAGACAGATATGAAACTTATAAGTGAAAACAATAAGGCATCACTCATGAGGCAACTAAGCCAGAAAATAATGAGTACATTGCATTATTTTGTAAGCCACAAAGTATGGATGAGCCCATTTCTCTTTAAATATTCGACCTCTTCTTTGGAACAAATCGCCTGTTTATAATGTGCTTATATCGGTGGTCCGCCACAGGCTAGCAGGATGTTCACTTACATCGTGCCCTTTATAAACACTGGCAGAAGGAGGGGTGGAAGCTATATAATATATAGTCTGACACGCAGTGGCACGGGGGTCTGAAATCCCCATGTCTATATTATACTATGCAAACCTTTCACTGTTCAAAAGCAAATTGTTATGTAAACAAGCCAAGATGATGAAAGTGTATATGTCAGTATAAGTTAGGGTTACCAGGTTTCAAAAAATATCAAAGAGGGACATTCTACTGCAGTTGATTTACAAGCGACTTAATAATAACGTATTAATACAGTGTAGCCTATGTATGTACAGAATAATTAAATAATTACTTTTCAACATTTTAATTAATATTTATCATTAGATTTGTTACAATTTTGTGTCATTTAATGTAACAATTTGTTAAAATGGGACACACTCACAGACAGGAGAACGCGAATTCGATTATGCGCAATGTTCAAAACATACAGAGGTGAGCCTGCCTCGAAAGAAATAAAAAATAGGTTGCAGCCGCCAAATTACTCTTCAAGGAACGGCCACTCATAAAAATTGAGGGAAAGAAGACAGAGGACGGACACAGGAAAGTTTTCTTTTCTCAATCGTACTATCAGGGACTGGAATGCTTTACCTGCAGAATTACTAAAGACTTTACCAATAACCAAAAATGTACTTAAAATAGGCTTAAGGACTTTACTAATAACGGTAGTATATTATACACACAATTTAAAGAGTGTATTTGATATTTATTATTGAAGTGATGTATCAGTGAAGAAGTGTGTTGTGTCAGTGAAGTGTGAAGTGTGTTGTGTCAGTGAAGTGTGTTGTGTAAGTGAAGTGTGCTTGTCAGTGAAGCTTTATAGTTTATAGTGGCAGTGCAAAGAATTTTAACAGTGAAGTGTTTGAAGTATTAGTGAAATCAGGATAGAATCAGTGAAATGTGTCGCAGTTCCAGTGCAGTGAGTGAGTTGACAGCGAAATGAATGTAGTGCTGAAAGGTACTTGTGCAGGTATGAATATATCATACTCGTGGGTTTTAGTTCGAATTTAGGGTTAAGATACAAGTTAGATTTACTTTAAATGTTATTTTAAGTGACTGTGTTTCATTTAATTTAGGATGCTCCCTGTTGTTGTTGTTGTTGTTGTTGCTACTATTATTATTGTTGTTATTATTATTATTATTAATTCATTATTAATTATTGTGTTTATTATTGTCATTATTGAGTGTAATTATTTACCACTGCCACGGATATATACTCGTTTGCAGTGTGAATAAATACATTCATACACAATTTAATAAGACCTATTAAAAAAAAACAAAAATACATTTTCGTTAAGTAACATTTTTATTTAAATCTGTAAATATCATTTATTCAGTTATTTTATTAGCTTTTGCCAATTATTATTTATTTCAAAGTTCCCTTATTCCCCATAGTGAAATTTTCGCAAGATAAACTCAAATAAAAAAGCTTTTGTAAAGGCTAGAAATTGTGATCTTCTGCATTCATTTATGCTTTACATCTCTTTAGTATATTTCCCGACACTTTCTATAGTTAATTTTGAAAAATGTTTCGTATTTCTTTTAGGATGTTTCCTTTATCCTAGCCAGGTCGTCTGGGAGCAAAAGCACTGCACGGCATTTGTATGGTTTTAACTTCATCAATTTATTGGCGTGTTGAGCTGAGATTTCAGGCACTCTTGCTTGATGAGCTATTCAGCTTTAAGATTTTCGAGGTCTTCGTTCTGATCGAAAGTCCATTTCTTCTCATTTTTCCTCTGTTAAGACCAGTTTATTCAATTGAGGTTTCTTATTTTTAACCGAGCATGTCACGTTAAATTTTACGCGTCTGTGTATTGTTGTCATCGTTACGAACCGAATTTTTTCGTAAAATAGAACAGGTGATTCCGGTGTTAAACCTATCACTATTTCCGTGGGTATTTCGTGAAATAAGGTGTAAATTCGATGGGCATTTCGTGAAATTATTTGTCAGTTAAATGTATTTTGCTATGTTTATTAGAAAACTTGTTACTATTTTTCTTTTTCTTGCACATATCAGCATCACCAAAATATAAACTAAGCATGGTTTCTATATTGTCTGCACGAAGATTTGTGTGGCAGTCCGTGATTATTCGTGTACGCAGAAATCTCTCTCACTGTCCACATTAGACATAGGGAACCACATTGCCTACAAACAATTCACACCGAATTCACTGTAGTCTCATCCTCGTTCTCCCGAAACCTCTTCGCATCAAAACATGGCCTTCCGCGCACAACATACTGCAACAAAGATTGACAAATATTGTATGTTAGTCTACATATAACTTTCTTCAATCTTTCATGTAGTCAACTATAGACATCGATCTTTTCTTCAGTAGCCATAGAGATACAGTAGTAAAAGTAAGTGTACACAATTTCAATAGAGAAAGTACGGATTTTTTTTTTTCGGAGGAGGGACCCCGAAGGCTTACACTGCACCCCGTAGCTTATTGTGTACCTTTCCTGTTTCTGTGAATGACATTTGCAGCCGAACGGCCGTGCCGTGAACTTAACCCGGGCTATGGAGAGGATGATGATGATATGAGGGACTCATAACCAGAGTGGACCAAGTCCACTAGTCAGTGGTAGTTTGTCGATTAATACAATTTCGGATGAAGAAAACTTAGATTTATTCATTGCCATAACAAACCAAGTCCATAACTCATTTGTTACTCCACAGAGGGCAGCATTTCCTATGGAAGGTGAATGTTGCTAAGCGTGAGCCAGGAACTTTAAGACTCAGTTTCTCAAAATTATTCCAGAAGGACTTGGTCCACTCTGGTTGTGAACCCCTCATATGTGAGTTAATGATGGGAAAATAGATCCGACATACAACGCTGAAAGATACCCAGCAATTCTGCTTCAATTGGTTGAGGGAAAACCCAGTAAAAACTCCAACCAGGTAACTTGTTTCAAACAGAATTTAAACCCAGGCCGCTCGTTTTACGGTCAGACGTCCTAACCGTTATTCCACAGCAGTGGACAATATTGGCTTTACTAATGATTGACAGACCGACTGAAATAAATGTCACAAATATGGTTCTTAACAATATTGATTAACATTTTCGTAGTTTTTGCTATAAAAGGTGTATATTTTGTGGTTATTGACATATTTCGCACAGGGCTCCAAACTTCGCGTTATTTCGCGAATTTGCCTTGCTTATTAATTCCACAGTTTGGGATATCTGGCCGAAATCTACGGCTGACCACTAGGATCCAGGTACTTTATGTATCCATAACGGTAAATGTAACGAAGAAAGTAATTGAAGGCTGTAAAGAGACAAACCGTAGAAAACAGGGCTTTCTTGTGCAACTGATAACGTAATATCATACATTTTGCACATCTCTGGGAGAAGCTATGTTCTAAATACGAGTTAAATTACAATGCGAGTTATATTTCTTAGCGGATTGAACCAGGGACATAGACTTTATTATTATTTTTTTTTTTTTTTTAATTAAATTTCAAAAATATTGGCACTTACATCAGAGTGCTGCAGAACAGCTCTTAGAACCGGTTTATATTCGACCGGTTGCAGATCAACCGGCGAGGTTGGACATTTTTCGAATATCCGGCCGTGAAGCGGTTGCGCCTGGCTAGACAGAACCACAGATATAGAGGACAGAATACCAAGCGCATTTCACAAAACAGGAATTCTGATGACATTTTGTAACTACACAAATGGAGTAACAATTGAAGGAAATTTACTTTTCCTAATTAAAAAAGTGTTAGCTTGAAATTCTCAGGAAAATATTTGGGGTTAAGAGGAATGAAGTTACAGGAAAATGGAGAAAGTTACACAACGCAGAACTACAGGCATTGTATTCTTCACCTGGCATAATTAGGAGTATTAAATCCAGACGTTTGAGATGGGCAGGGCATGTAGCACGTATGGGCGAATCCAGAAATGCATATAGAGTGTTAGTTGGGAGGCCGGAGGGAAAAAGACCTTTGAGGAGGCCGAGACGTAGATGGGAGGATAATATTAAAATGTATTTGAGGGAAGTGGGATATGATGATAGAGACTGGATTAATCTTGTACAGGATAGGAACCTATGGCGGGCTTATGTGGGGGCGGAAATGAACATGCGGGTTCCTTAAAAGCCATAAGTAAGTAAGTAAGTTAGCTTGAAATAGAATTATAATTAATTGGACACTTTGGTACATTTATCTTCATAACTAATATATGAATCAACCAATGGACACCGGTAACAACAAAGGAAATAAGCGTAATGCATAAATGAAATCTGACATGTAAACAAATACAAGAATAAAATAAATTACAATTACTTACAAAATATAAGAACACTCACTATTGTAGCGTTCATACTTTAAACTCAAAATACATAGGCTACTTCTGAAAGAGTAGTTGTTAATATAGCCTATACCTTTTATTATTCTAAGTGGATGTATTATTATTTCTCTAATAAATCGATTTTAGGGAGATAAAAAGTTATTAACAGAAATAAAAGCATTCTCAAATCTAATGATTCAAGCTTCATGATGCGTGCTTCAATCAATGAAGAGATAGGAGGAAATCAATTGAAAGGTACACGATGATAATCACGTTCTTGCAACGATTCTTGGAACTCCTGGATGGCTTAATATTATGTCTTTCATAATCCAGAGCCGTCCAAATGAGTGAGACTCGGACATTCGTTAAACATAACATTGGACCACTCCGCGAGACGCAAGAGCTTCGCATACTGTCTATAGTGCCAGGCGTTCAGTAGTAATATGTCTTTCCCTATCTTTCGTAACCGGTTATGCAGGACTCTAACTTACACCCTTTTTTATGTCCAGTCTTCAATTAACTTATAGAAAATTTCGTTCGTATCGTTATTTTTTGTAGGTTGTTTTACGACGTTTTATCAACATCTTAGGTTATATAGCGTCTGAATGAGATGAAGGTGATAATGCCGGTGAAATGAGTCCGGGTCCAGCACCGAAGGTTACCCAGCATTTGCTCATATTGGGTTGAGGGAAAACCCCGGAAAAAACCTCAACCAGGTAACTTGCCCCGACCGGGAATCGAACCCGGGCCACCTGGTTTCGCGGTCAGACGCGCTAACCGTTACTCCACAGATGTGGACCGTATCGTTATTAGACTACCAAAAAAAATACTCGTATAATCCTCAATTATCTGGTACAAGAAAATCGAGAAATGATGAAAGAATTTTAGGCTACACGTCCTCCACGAAGATTTTTTTTCCCTAAAAGTATTGCAAATAAAAATACGTTGTTTTCCAGCCGAAGAGCGGAAGCGGCATCTGTCACGAGGGTAAATGGAGTCATAAAACCCGAGAAGGGTCAAGCTCACAGCCGACTAGTTTCCTTGAACCGCGATGGCGTTTCGTTCCGTCCACTCTGTATTTCATTCATGTTTTCGCGCACACATTTTTTTCTAAAATTATTTTTAAGAATTAACGTATTTATATTTTCAATTTCTCCCCTACATTCATTTCTTTATAAAAATAAATGTTACTCCCTAAATTTCTTCTTAATTATTAACTTGTCCTGTGGTGATATTACGTATTGCAGTTTTTCACAGAAAACTCATTTCCTGCAGACATCCATGCCTTTTACTTTGTCTTTATAAATTTCCATATTAAACACGTTATTACTATACTTAATAGAAACAAAGACTTTTATAAATATCTACATTATTTTCACCATTATGCAATATGGCCTGTAGCAGCAACAGTAATGCTATAAAAGTGAAACAAGTAGCAGCGTTAGATGTGGACGTGGCTATGAAACAGCATCAACAGCAGCAGTTTTAATATGCAGTTTGTAATTTTCCCTCTAACGCAAATAAACTGGCGGAGTTCCAATTTTACAGAATTCTCCTTCAATTTTGGAACACACAAAATTCGAAATTACTTTCCAGGCAATGTGAATACTTGTGTCTTTGAAAGTACCTAGGTACTGAGCTTGTCGAGTAAACATACAAATGAAAGGATGAAATGCAGGTTAGAAGCAGCCTTTCAAAGAGTGAAGCGAATGTGCGTTGAAATTAGTGGTGACCCATTCATATGGACTACAATCACAGCTTCAACAATATCGCATTTAAATCACGACGCGGGGCTCCAGACTCAAAGAACGAATTCTCAAGAGAAAATTATTAATGCCTGCCTGTGTAAGTTAAAAGTATTGAATTCAGCTAAGCTAGCAATCCTTTATGCTGCCGCCAATTCTGTTGAAACACAAACAATGAAGATACAGTTCAAACCCCGCCGAGACTGATGAACTTGCGGGACAAAAAATTACGGCTTCCTCAAAGGGAAGTAATTCTGTTGGTCTTGTGTCACATTAAGTTCGTAACATACAAAAACTTCACGACAGTCGACTGATTTCCGTACAGTTCTCCCCATCCGTTTTTCTTAATGGCCATTTTTCCTAATAACTCTCTTACCAAAGCTTTTTTTCCTACTCTTTATTTTCGAAACTTTTTCTACGTGCCACTCGAGAAAATTAGTAACAAAAATTACAGTATTAAGCCTGTGGGAGTTGAATCGATACCACCCTCAATACATTCGTTGGTTAAGGTACTTCATTTGTTCATTCATGGCCTAGATTGTGCTTCTACTACAACATTCATGAAATGGAATGCGCAACCTAAGCGTATTTTTATGTTTTAAGAGGTTTTTATATCGTAGTATTTCCTTAAAAGACACTCAGACATCAGAGATGTCTCTTTACGTAGGCAATTCCAAGAATAATTACGAGGTATTAATTTAAAAATGAATAATGTATTTTAATGATGCTTCATTTCAATGATTTGTATCTTTATGCAAGGGCAGCCGTGTTAAAAAAGAGTTGCTGTAGACAATCCATGTTAATTCGTCCACAGCACAATGTCAAATATACAGAAAGTCCACTACAAACATGTCCACAATTAAAACGTCCAATCAAATTAAAGCCACTAGTCAAAATGTCCAATATGCAGAAATGCCTAGAAGTCAAAATATCCAGTTCATAAGGCAAAATACAGAGTGATTCAGGATTTCTGCAACAAATTCTGGGGATTGGTAGATCTCCCAATGAGGATCATTTTTCGTAAAACAACCCATGTTCTCCGATGCATCGTTTAGAAGTTAAGCGACATCGAAAAAAAAAAAAAGGCAGGTTTTAGTGACATTAACAATTTAAGAAATGAATTATTTTTCAAGTATGTTTGCTGACAAGTTACAGGTGTTCAAAGTGCCTACCCTGAATCTGATTACATTGATTACACCGTCGTAGCAGTGGTTATCGGTCTGTGTCGAATTTGATGAAAAGCAGCTAATACTCGCATAGTCGATTCCTCTCTGGTGTCAATTCGAGTGGTGTATTACTACATATGTCACAAAAGAAAAAAAAGATTAAGGGTGTGAAGTCGGGTGATCACGCTGGCCACGCAACAGGTTCGGATCTCTCTATCCATTGCTCCCCGTAGATGTTGTTCAGATGTGCTCGTACAATCAGGCTGAAGTGCGTTGAGAAGTTATGTTGAATCACATGTCCCCTCACATGGTGTAGGGTACATCTTCCATGAGCAGCGGAAGCGTGTTCCGAAGAGTGTTCAATTCAAACGGGGCAGCAAAATGACAGGAGACTTGTAACCTGTCTGCAAGGTTACTTGAAGAAATGAATAAATAAATAATTTTATAATGAACTGTAAATGTCACTAAAACCTGTCTTTTTTCGATGTAGCGTAGCTCCTACACGAGGCAGTGCTATTCTGACTGAAGTTGTTACTCCCATTCTGAGTGAAGCTCCACTGCTGAAGAGCTCTCAGCCTGCCATTCACAAACATTGAGTGAAATAATTTGTGAATGTGTAATTCCATTGGTTTTAAAGAACATAGCCTTACAAACAACTGAACGAGTAAAATATTTGAACATGAAACCTCAAATTAGAAAGATTTTCATGTGTAACCAAATACGATCTACGTTCTAGGAGTGACACGCAGGCAGCGCTTTACTTGAACTGCGTCGATTTCAAGTCTGTAGTGGAAGTGGGAAGGCGTTACGTGTAGCAGCCGGCGATGCTTAGGGTAACCAAACGCAGGACTCCAGTTAAAACTGTGAACCTATTCCTTTAATGATAGACTGAGGGTGTGTTTGATGTAATTTAGAGTAGAGAACACTTGTACCGGAAATACGATCGATGAAAGGGAGGGGTTTACTAACTAAAGACATAAGTTTGCTTTTATCCTAGAAACTTGTAGCTTGAAATTTTAATTATTTTTCCGATACGTCCCTTGCACATGTTGCATTTTTTCACTTTATTGCATGTAGATGTATGTTAACCTAGTCTGTCAGAGATTTATGTTATAATAAAATTAATTTTATTATTATGTTTGTTATTACTGATGAATTTCATATAAAATATACCAGTTCATGCAAGCTGCTCAGTTCTGACATTTGCGCCACAGCAGACGATGAGAGCCTTGCATAACATGACAATAGTGCTGGTTTACTGAGTGAAGTGTCGGTTCATTTAGATTACGGACAGACACAGAATAGATCCATGCACTTAGGTTTACATTGGCCCATTGTGCGCCCTATGTGCGATGATTGTTCCAGTCCGATAGGTGTTCCGAGTGCCATTTGTGAATCCGACGCTGACAGATAGGTCAATCTGCCTCAGCCCTGACAAAATCAGGTCCCATCCCCAGACGAGTACCCGATAAGCCACAGGGTTCAGAGTCCCAAACCCTGCCTATATCACCATCGAAAACCCGTACTACTCAGACTTCAACCCAGTCTATGTTTAACTGCTGTATTGCAAACGATAAATTAAATGAAGATGAATTGAGAGTATTGGTGGAATGATAGAGAGAGAGACGGGAATATCCCGAGAAAACCCTCTCTAATGTATGTTTTGTCTATCACAAATTTCATCACGGGCAGGCTTAGGATCGAAACCGAGCCGCCTAGATTGAAGACTAGCACGCTAATACTGAGTCACAGACGCTACTCTAGACAGACTAATAGTGTCAAATGGTAAGTAGCCATTCATCATAAAATGTAGAGGTATGAAGTATCAGCTCATAATAAGTAGGCTTGTAATGTTGGGGATCGATTGCACAAGTTGACTGCAGCATGGTACATAGATCGGAGACTTGAGGTAGTAAGAAGACATTGACTTGGTTATGTGATCGATTACGCGATAATAAGGTGAACATAAACAAATCTAGACAGGTCTAAAACAAATATACGCTACATAGCATTACAAAGATATATTTTTACGTACCTTTAGTTATGTGCAGAAGAATTATCATAGAATTATACGTGGGATTGAGTTTTGTCCTTTCTTGTCTTGTGCTACAATGTCTCTGTATATAATATTGCTTGTTACCTCGTATGTTTGTATTGCATAATTTGCATGTAATGTTCCCGTCATTAATTTCAAAACACTCACCAAATTCCGCTGCAAAAATATGCGCCTGAGAACCTTTGACCTTCGGTATTAGGCCCATTATTCAGCAGGCACACTGTTTACGCATGCTGCGGTAGTACTGGCGAACGGAGTATACAGCAGGTACTACTCGGGACATCTATCTTTACCAGCGGCGTGTTTATAAATCAACTCCAATGCGCTACGGCTGATCGACTGTACAATTTGCAGTGTCCAGTCGATCAGTCCTAGTGAAATGGAGGAGTACACGAGAGCGGAATAAGCAGACCTGATTTTCGAATACGGATGAGCCAATGGGAACAGTAGACAAGCTCACAGATTGTATCGGGCAAGTACCCACGTAGGAGACATCCGGCCCAAACCATTTTTCCACGACTGTTCCAAAAATTAAGGGAAGGAGGGCACGTGGTGCCAAATTACAATTTCATTTCCACGCAACTATTTTTGCTTATAAATTTCGACTCAGTCATTTCCGGACCATGATTCCTTATCTTAAATTGATACATGTGTCCTTCCCCATCATCCCTGAAAGTTTGTAACACCACCTCGGAAACACCCTGTATATACATAGCTCCAGGAGCTGCATCCTTTTAAACGAAACGACTGGGAGCTCAGCTCCAATTCCACTGTAACTTATTACCAAATGCTCGAAATCACACCGTTCTTGCACTAACAGGTCGGGCATGTTTTTAACATATGAAACAAGCAAAACATTAATTTCACCAAAAAGAGGAGCCACTCTCTTTTTGCAGAGACCTTTCAATTGTAATGCATGAAGTAAAGAATACGTAAATTCTGAAATAAATAACTAAGAAATCTAATTAAGATACGAATACTGTACGTTTAATAGGAAAATACAGTATTTAGGCTGCAACGGGGGTATACTGTAACAGTAGAATAAATCTTGCTTACAAAATGAAATAACAGCTTAAAAATCAACCTCGTTCAGTTATAATTTAAATTCGTACAAAGAATAATAAAATAATAGCTAATCTTACCTTATAAGAAACAGTTTCTGCAATATTTAATAATACGTATTTACAATGTACCGCTAATATATCTAAACATTTTTGTTTACTATTCAGAGCAACCAGACAATACAGTAGACCAGCGGTGACCAAAACTCGAACGGCAGTGATTACACGCGAGAGACAGTCTAAGAAGTAAGGAGACGGAGGAGAGGTACATGGCATGAAAACTACAACCAGTGATGGTTCGTGCACTAACATTGAGTTCTTCATCAATCCCGCGAATAAAAATCGCAAGCTTTGCTGTATCAGTAATGTCACTACTATCATGAAGAGGCAATAAAAAATATGCATACAAGTTTTCTTGCTTTTTTTAAATATTCCTCATTAACACAATCAGAAATTTTCTGAATTCTCTTCTGGATATTTAATCGCTGGAAGGCTTAAGAGAACGAACTATTTCGTTCGCCACATTTATTTCTGTCATCTTTCTCTTCATGACGATGATTTTAGGCTGATTTCAGTTCTTGGAGTTTAATAGCTCGTTTCATTACTACACTAGCACCTAATATTCAATCAGTTTCTCTATATTATTATTATTATTATTATTATTATTATTATTATTATTATTATTATTATTATTATTATTATTAAATCAATAACTAGTAAATAAAAGATAATAGTCATCAAAAGATTAAAAAAAGAAATTAAAATGGAGATATAACGTAGTAATTATTTTATTCTTCAAGGGAAGATGTAGGCCTATATATTCAGGCACGTATATAAGAATTATGGTAACACTTGCTGATTAATAATAATAATAATAATACCTGTTATGCCTGTGTATTCAGCGTAATGCCCTGTAATGTCGCTTCTATATACTACTACTAATTGAGCCGTTGAGCAAAGCAACATATTACATTTCCTCCCACAGAACAGCGAATAAATTCCTCTTCCCATTCTATACGAAACCTTCTGTTCCTGCTCGTAGAGACAGAGAGTTTGTAGAGCGACATGGTACCGACACTGCTTACCTTCAGTACGTGAGCGAGGCAGAGAGCAATGTACAGGAAACTCCCCTTACCAGTATGAATGTCTTTAATTGCACGATGTAATCACGATGCCAGTTTGGTGACCGCTACAGTAGACAATCGAGGACGCAATGTCTTCAATTCATCTCTCGCCTAGCCACGGTCGTGGAGAATCAGTAGGTCGTACTCTAGCTTAAAAATTCAAACTGTTATCAGTGGCGTGCATACTCCCGCAGAAAGACCAATCTTACCGAAACAAAAAGGTCCTCATTTTCAAAATACTGTTCAGTAAGTATTGCCACTACATTTCCCCGATTGCGCGAGGAAGAATGAAGCTTGCAAAGAAGAATCATACATCCATATTCCTTTAATAATATCTTATGTAAAAAATGCATCACAATTGAGTAATCAGGCCACGTAGACCATAAATTCTTTATCTTAAAATGCAAAATGTATGTCTGAGTCCCCACTACAGTCTCCCTTATTTTTCCGGTTGAATAATTATTGTGGACACTCTGTATGTGTGTGTGCGTGCGTGTGGGATTGGGTGTGTGTGTGAGTGTGTGCGCGTGTGTGTGTGCGCGCGCGTGTGAGTGCGTGTGGTATTGGTTTTGTGTGTGTGTGTGTGGGTGGGTGGGTGTGTGTGTGTGTGTGTGTGTGTGTGTGTGTGTGTGTGTGTGTGTGTGTGTGTGTGTGTGTGTGTGTGTGTGTGTGTAAAGACCTTAGATTGTTTTGAAATGTCAACTCAATATGTGTTTGAGAAACAATAAAACAAATAAACAGGCGTTCATATTTATTTTTCTCTTCTGTTATAGTGCAAACAAAACAGACATCAACAAAATAGTATTCGTCTATAAAGCTTCCATTTCAACGCTTTCCGTTGTAAATGAAATGTTAGCACAAACATTGTAAGACCACCTTAATTATTATTTTCATTTCCGTCTCCCACAGTGAACATATTATGAATGTTCAATTCACGAAAAATTTCCTCTCTCTTACGTTGTGTTTTTTAATGTTTCAGACTATAAAATGACATAGAGAGATAATTACTACGGTTAAATTGTAATGAAAATTCAAATGTAAAGTGACCTTTACTGAACACATGAGTAAGATATACGTGCGCCTAAGAGTGAATACGATATTCATCCTTGTACATAAACAGAATGTCTTAACAGATGATTCAATATTGTAATGCAGAATCGCTCTATATAAACATTCAAAGGAGAAATTTGAAAAACCTAGATGTGAAAGTTTTTACTTTACACCAGTGGTCGTCAGCAAGAGTGAATACGATATCCATCCTTGTACATAAACAGAATGTCTTAACAGATGATTCAATATTGTAATGCAGAATCGCTCTATATAAACATTCAAAGGAGAAATTTGAAAAACCTAGATGTGAAAGTTTTTACTTTACACCAGTGGTCGTCAGCAAGAGTGAATACGATATCCATCCTTGTACATAAACAGAATGTCTTAACAGATGATTCAATATTGTAATGCAGAATCGCTCTATATAAACATTCAAAGGAGAAATTTGAAAAACCTAGATGTGAAAGTTTTTACTTTACACCAGTGGTCGTCAGCACTCGCTGAAATGGGTAAAGGGTATTCAGAGCAAGTAATATGCCCCGTCGTGCAGCAGGCAGAGAGAGACAGAGCATACCCGCCAGTAGCCACAGATGCAACATAGTTCAGTCTCTTATCCGTGGGTAAGGGACGCTAGCCTGAGAGTGCAGTGTGCTGATGGCCCCTGCTATACACTAACATTATAATTGGCAAAACGGCTACAAAATATTTTAAAAAGCCCATTTTTCACCATGTTCGCTTCAATATCATATATCTCTGAATTACTGTCTCTTTTTTAGACCAAAAACTCACTAAATACATTAGTATCTGAAATTATGTTATATAGGAGACAAGTTACTTCCTCTAAACGCAACCCCCATAATGGAATAGATTCTCTTATGCAAACGTAGCCTAATAAGAATCTGTATACAGAATAAATATGCTACCTGTAACTGTATACATAGTTTCATGAAAATCTGTTACAAAGGAGAACGGTTATTAATTTTGTTTAAATGCACCCTTACAATAGGGTGTTTCTCTTACACAAACGTAATGAGAGTTTGTATACAAAACAAATATATTACCTGTAAGTACTGTATGAAGTTTGATGAAAATATGTTAGAAAGGAGAGAGTTATTAATTTTGTCCAGCTAGATTTACATTTTGGACTCCTGTGCATTACGGTGAATTTCGGTGAAGTCTGGAGGGCGTAATTAGTCAAATCCACTCTCCTCACCTCCACGCTTGGTCCCGCTGGGATCTTTTAAGGTGTGCGGAAAGCAACAGAAACTACCGTATTTATCTTCCCCAAGACAAACTTAAGACATGACATAATGAGCATTTCCCTAGTAAAAGATTCCGAAATTGCTTTAAAACGCAAAGATTCTACCACGAGCGGATATTAAGTCAGATCAAAAAATGTTGTGTTATTGAAATATTTTAATGGACGCTATTTATGTTTGAATACAATCGTTTGAGAACTACAATTGGAGATAAGAAAGCATCAAAGAAAGTGCCTTATGTAGACAAGGGTGGTAAAAATCATTCCATATTTATATGGCTCTAATGTAAACTTGCAGTTTTATTGATACGCCCTTCTGGCATGATGCCCTCGATGTCCTATTGATAGACGAAGTAGGTGTTCGTCTGAAGGAGATAAGGAGAAGACAGGTGAGAAGAAATTCGACATTGAAAAACTGAAGAACGAAGAAAATGTGAAGAACATTTTCAAGAGAAAGCCGCTACATTAGAACCTTGTAATCAGGCAACTTGTCCCAAACAAAATTTGAACCCGGGTCGCTCGACTGACAGGCAATTATTCCACAGCGATGGACTGGCCTATTGTGCGCCCTATAAAACCTATATGTAATGACTAGAGCCTAGAATTTTAGGTGCTAAAAGTTAATATTGTTCCTCGCTACAGTTTATAAATATAGAAGCCGTGCCCCCACTTCTTTGAGATCCCATTCAGTATTTTCCCTTCGGTACCTCTAAAGGTCTCTAATCCTCTTAACCACCACTTACAAATTAGCTCACGGTTTACAAGATCCATAGCTCAGTCCTTCTGACTCTGTTGTCTATTATTACATATCGGACTCTTGTGAACTAAGCTTAAAACTCTCCTCACGGGCACCACTTCTATTCATCCACACACAGTGTCATTCTTAACTTTTAGCGCCCAAAATTCCGAGCTCTAGTAATGACTGTCTAAGCCCGGAATTCGTGAATTCGATGCTGACAGTTGGGCTATCCTGCCTCAGCTCTTACAGAGCTATCTCCCACCCTCAGATGAATAACTGATAAGCTCCAATATCTAGATTCCGAGATCCCGAACCCCTTCCTACATCAGCATCGATCCCCAAGACTTTAGATACCTCAACCTCCTTCTAGCTATTTCAGATTATAAACAATGGAATAGTAGAAGAAAATGTGAGTGCCCTGGGAAAAGTCTGCAACATCTCCTTTGACCAGCACAAATATGGAAGACCGGTTCGCTAACGATTGAACCATAGACTCAACCGTCATACATCTTACTTCTGTCACCATGAAAGATGTATTTTTGTTTGGAATTCAGAAAACAAAAGTCAATTTAATTTCTTTGCACAGTAAATGATACCATTTATGCATAGTTTTCAAATGCTAGTTCAGAAAAGTTACCTATAAACAGTAAAATATGACTCATACAATGAGTGACACTTACAGCAGTATGACATCCATTCTGTGATAACCTATGAGAGAAGATTTGCTTGAAATACAATGTCCAATCTCAAAATAATTAATTAAAATACATAAATAGTCAGTAAAATGTTATATTATAAAAATACAAATCGTAGTATATACTCACCTGAAAAGAGGAAGTTGTGTACAGCCTCAGAGGAATAATAATTTTCATAATGGGAGAGATTGGTAAACCTCTGTTGGTCACATTCTCTGTTATTAATGGTACCAAAATGTTCATAACAGTTAATTTGTTAGAATGAAAACGCTTCTTGAACTGCTATACATCATATAGGATAAAGGTTGGTAATATTGTGATACTAATAATGTTATAATAGTTCTTTTTTTAGAATTTTTTTTACAATTTTACTGAGAGAGAGGAAGATCGGTGTTTTGCGCCAATGTATTAAGGGGTTAGGTACAGTTTACAGCAGTAAAATTTTGGGAATATTCAACATTTTTTCCTCCATTACTATATCTTGTACAATAATGAAAATTAGTATGTGTAAAACACTGTCCTGCTATATGAAAAAAAATATATATATATATATATTTTTACGAATAAAAAATTATTTATTTATTTTTTTAATTCAGTTCACTGTGCAGTGATGAAGCGTTTCCTACATAACTAAAAACTATCCTACATTCTGTGATGAACTTTTTTGTGTGTATTTATGCATGTCATATCTACCATATGATGCAAGATCACTTCTCTACCTTTGATAGATTGTCTGATAAAAAATAAATTCATTTTAAAAAATAGTCAAATATCAGTATTTTTTTTAACACAAAATAAAAAAATATATTGTTTATTAAGGAATGTAGTTGAAAGAGCATGATTTTGTAAACATGAGTTTCAGCAATAAAATAAAGGAGAGATAACATGAAAAAGTTAACAAGTTTATGAGTTATGAGGGAAATGCTTCATCGCGGAACAGTAAACTGCCATCATTTTGAATTTTGAAAAAGAAATATAATTCTTTTAAATCGTCAAAATATTTTTTTCATATAGCAGAAGGACAAATTTTCATTACTGTGCAAGATACAGTAATGGACGAAAAAAATGTTGAATACTTCCACAAATTTACTGCTGTAAGCTGTACAAGTTTCTGCACAAAACCGGTCCTTCTCTTGCTCAGTAAAATTGTAAAAAATTCTCAAAAAAAAAACTATCATATTATTAGTATCATAATATTACCAACCTTTACCCTACGCCTAAAAGGGATTCTTCATATCCCTAATATTACGAGATGTCTCAAATAAACGGGCTTTTTTAATTTGCTGAGAAAACTTTTCCTTTTGATGTTGCCAACAATTTTTGACCGTCATGTGTTTAACAACACACACTAGATAGCCTACATAGATGGATGGAATTGATCTCAACGAGCAATAGCTGATAGGGCTTTTTTTATAAAAATGGTGATAATGTGGCCACATTGGTTGCAGAAAAACGGTGCATTCAGCAAGAATTTCTATGCAAGCAGTGCGCCAAATTTTCCACAACCGCGTCATCTCCAGGAATGGTGACATTGATTGGCCCCCAAGATCCCCTTACTTAACTCATGTGATTATTTCCTTTGGGGACTCTGAAAAGCAAAGTGTATGCAAGTCGGCCACACACTATTGAAGAGCTCAAGAATAACACCCATGTTGAAAACGAATTCATCCCTATTGCGATGCTGGAATGTGTCATGATTGATCGCCTTAGCAGGCTCGCTGAGTGTGAACATTGTCAAGATCGTCACCTCCGTACATAGCCTAATTTTCAAAACTTGAATGTGATTGATGTTGTTACATAAATGACAATATGAAATGTTACAATTATTGTATTTTTATTTTCTGTCTCATTATGCAACGTATTTATTTTGCTGCAATTAGAAAACCCCGTTTATTTGAGACATCTTGTACTAAGATATATCGTTTTTCTTTGCGCAGCATAATGTCCAGCATAAAATTCAACATATTCTGCGAAGTCATTATTCTTATTTTTCATTATTATTTTCTGAAGAATGGCTAGTCTAATCAGAAATCAATATGACGTTGTTGCCAACTTATTGGAATGAATGCCCGCTTATTTGATCACTCATTTGTGAATGAGGGGGCAACTATGAATTATTGGAAATTGGTCTGAATAGTGATATAAGTATCCCTCATTTATAAACGTTCTCTATGAATTCGGCCCCTAGTTTCTTTCTCTTTACGATCAACCAACCGCTTGACTGTGAAACGAGAGGGTTCGGGATCAAATCGTGTTTGGGACAAGTTACCTGGTTGGGGTATTTTTCCGGGGTTTTCCCTCAAACAATTGAACCAGAAGAGCTGGATAACTTTCGGCATTGGACCTCGGGCTCAATTCGTTATCGGCATTCACATATCATCTTCATTCATACGATAGCCCGAGTTAATTTCACAGTGCGGCGTGTGAACTCGTACAAGAGTGCAGCTACAAGCAACATTTACTGAACAGGAGTGGTAAACACAATAAGCCTCAGGCTGAGGTGCAAACCTTCGGGTCCCTACTCCGTAAAAAAGAAAGAAAAACTCTAAATCATGAGATGTTATAAAATTTTTAACTTGAACACTTTCTGTACTAAACAACTGTGTAGCCAACGGGAAATTTTTCTTTTCATTCTATTCTGTATGTTGATACAATTTATACTTAGATTAGGAACACTTCATATTTAAAGTGATATTACAGCAATTACTGTGAAGCAATAAAAAGAGACTAACGGGAGTCAGAAGGGCAACAAATACAGAATGTTAAAAAAATATATCCAATATTTTAGGAGGTGCTAATATGCATGAAAACAAGAAAAAATTTCTAAAAACAGGGTCCTACAATACATACTTTCTGAGATCTGAACAGTAGTTCATAGGCGGTGCTCAATGTGACGTCTATTCATGGCAAAGCGTTTCTCTGCCTTTTGGCATAAGGAATCACGCACTCTTTGACCTGGTTGTTCTTGATAACTAAAAGTCTAGGGGATTTAGATTTGAGGAACGAGCAAGGTTCTAATGTAGCGGCTTTCTCTTGAAAATGTTCTCCACATTTTCTTCGTTCTTCAGTTTTTCAATGTCGAATTTCTTCTCGCCTGTCTTCTTCTTATCTCCTTCAGACGAACACCTACTTCGTCTATCAATAGAACATCGAGGGCATCATGCCAGAAGGGCGTATCAACAAAACTGCAAGTTTACATTAGAGCCATATAAATATGGAATGGTTTTTACCACCCTTGTCTACATAAGGCACTTTCTTTGATGCTTTCTTATGTCCAATTGTAGTTCTCAAACGATTGTATTCAAACATAAATAGCGTCCATTAAAATATTTCAATAACGCAACATTTTTTGATCTGACTTAATATCCGCTCGTGGTAGAGTCTTTGCGTTTTAAAGCAATTTCGGAATCTTTTACCAGGGAAATGCTCATTATGTCATGTCTTAAGTTTGTCTTGGGGAAGATAAATACGGTAGTTTCTGTTGCTTTCCGCACACCTTAAAAGATCCCAGCGGGACCAAGCGTGGAGGTGAGGAGAGTAGATTTGACTAATTACGCCCTCCAGACTTCACCGAAATTCACCGTAATGCACAGGAGTCCAAAATGTAAATCTAGCTGGACAAAATTAATAACTCTCTCCTTTCTAACATATTTTCATCAAACTTCATACAGTACTTACAGGTAATATATTTGTTTTGTATACAAACTCTCATTACGTTTGTGTAAGAGAAACACCCTATTGTAAGGGTGCATTTAAACAAAATTAATAACCGTTCTCCTTTGTAACAGATTTTCATGAAACTATGTATACAGTTACAGGTAGCATATTTATTCTGTATACAGATTCTTATTAGGCTACGTTTGCATAAGAGAATCTATTCCATTATGGGAGTTGCGTTTAGAGGAAGTAACTTGTCTCTTATATAACATAATTTCAGATACTAATGTATTTAGTGAGTTTTTGATCTAAAAAAGAGACAGTAATTCAGAGATATATGATATTGAAGCGAACATGGTGAAAAATGGGCTTCTTTTTTTAATATTTTGTTGCCGTTTTGCCAATTATAATGTTAGTGTATAGCAGGGGCCATCAGCACACTGCACCCTCAGGCTAGCGTCCCTTACCCGCGGATAAGAGACTGAACTATGATGCATCTGGCGGGTATGCTCTGTCTCTCTCTGCCTGCTGCACGACGGGGCATATTACTTGCTCTGAATACCCTTTACCCATTTCAGCGAGTGCTGACGACCACTGGTGTAAAGTAAAAACTTTCACATCTAGGTTTTTCAAATTTCTCCTATGAATGTTTATATAGAGCGATTCTGCATTACAATGTTGAATCATCTGTTAAGACATTCTGTTTATGTACAAGGATGGATATCGTACTCACTCTTAGGCGCACGTATATCTTACTCATGTGTTCAGTAAAGGTCACTTTACATTTGAATTTTCATTACAATTTAACCGTAGTAATTATCTCTCTATGTCATTTTATAGTCTGAAACATTAAAAAACACAACGTAAGAGAGAGGAAATTTTTTGTGAATTGAACATTCATAATATGTTCACTGTGGGAGACGGAAATGAAAATAATAATTAAGGTGGTCTTACAATGTTTGTGCTAACATTTCATTCACAACGGAAAGCGTTGAAATGGAAGCTTTATAGACGAATACTATTTTGTTGATGTCTGTTTTGTTTGCACTGTAACAGAAGAGAAAAAATAAATATGAACGCCTGTTTATTTGTTTTATTGTTTCTCAATCACATATTGAGTTGACATTTCAAAACAATCTAAGGCCTTTACACACACACACACACACACACACGCATATTTTAAGATGATTATATTCTAATTGTATGTGTAATGTGTATTTGTAAAACTGATACTGTGGAACTATGTCCATGTCCTTAATGTCTTTTGATCTGTCTGTGTAACTTACTGGTATATTATCTTTATCCTTTTGTGGGTTTATAGCTTATTGAATTGAAATCTAGGATAGTGAAAGTGAAGTCTTGATAATTTTTAAATATAATTTAGTGTGTTTCTATTCTTATGTGGGCTTTGGTAATTTGTAAATATATTTTAAGATGATTATATTCTAATTGTATGTGTAATGTGTAACTTGTAAAACTGATACTGTGGAACTATGCCCATGTCCTTAATGTCTTTTGATCTATCTGTGTAACTTACTGGTATATTATCTTTATCCTTTTGTGTGTTTATTGCTTATTTAATTGAAATCTAGGATAATGAAAGTGAAGTCTTGATAATTTTTAAATATAATTTAGTGTGTTTCTATTCTTATGTGGGGTTTGGTAATTTGTAAATATATTTTAAGATGATTATATTCTAATTGTATGTGTAACTTGTAAAACTGATACTGTGGAACTATGTCCATGTCCTTAATGTCTTTTGATCTATCTGTGTAATTTACTGGTATATTATCTTTATCCTTTTGTGGGTTTATTGCTTATTGAATTGAAATCTAGGATAGTGAAAGTGAAGTCTTGATAATTTTTAAATATAATTTAGTGTGTTTCTATTCTTATGTGGGCTTTGGTAATTTGTAAATATATTTTAAGATATATTCTAATTGTATGTGTAATTTGTAAAACTGATACTGTGGAACTATGTCCATGTCTTTAATGTCTTTTGATCTATCTGTGTAACTTACTGGTATATTATCTTTATCCTTTTGTGGGTTTATTGCTTATTGAATTGAAATCTAGGATAGTGAAAGTGAAGTCTTGATAATTTTTAAATATAATTTAGTGTGTTTCTATTCTTATGTGGGGTTTGGTAATTTGTAAATATATTTTAAGATGATTATATTCTAATTGTATGTGTAATTTGTAAAACTGATACTGTGGAACTATGTCCATGTCTTTAATGTCTTTTGATCTATCTGTGTAACTTACTGGTATATTATCTTTATCCTTTTGTGGGTTTATTGCTTATTGAATTGAAATCTAGGATAGTGAAAGTGAAGTCTTGATAATTTTTAAATATAATTTAGTGTGTTTCTATTCTTATGTGGGGTTTGGTAGTTTGTAAATATATTTTAAGATATATTCTAATTGTATGTGTAATTTGTAAAACTGATACTGTGGAACTATGTCCATGTCTTTAATGTCTTTTGATCTATCTATGTAACTTACTGGTATATTATCTTTATCCTGTTGTGTGTTTATTGCTTATTGAATTGAAATCTGTAACTAGGAAAATGTAGGACTGATATATACTTAAATTATTGCTGCTGATGTAATTTAAAATTGTAACTAGGGAAACACAGGGTCTTATAATCTTGAATTAATAATGCTAATGTAATTTGAAAGTTTGTAAGTAGGAAGGTGCAAGAATTCAGAATTTGGAATGGTACTTAACTATAATTTATTCTCATCGTATATCTTATCACACAGATATTTATTGATTACGCAACTGGCAAATTTGCAATCTTAAAAATGTAATTATCTAGAAATGTCAAAACATGTAATATTACCTATGTAATGGGGCATGTTGAAATATATACTGTTAAAAAAAACACACACACGCACGCACGCACACACGCACACACACACAATCCCGCACGCACGCACACACACACCCACACACACATCCAATCCCACACTCACGCTCGCACACGCACACACACACCCACACACACACCCAATCCCACAGGCACGCACACGCGCACGAGCACACACACATACAGAGTGTTCCACAATAATCATTCAACCGGAAAAATAAGGGAGATTGTAGTGGGGACTCAGACATACATTTTGCATTTTAAGATAAGGAATTTATGGTCTACGTGGCCTAATATCTCCATTGTGGCGCATTTTTTTTACATGAGATGATTCTTCTTCACAAGCTTCATTCTTCCTCGCGTAATCGGGGAAATGTAGTGGCAATACTTACTGAACAGTATTTTGAAAATGATGACTTATTAACAATTCTTGATTATACTGGTGAAATCATTTAATTATACCTGTTATTGTTGCTATTGCGCCAATAGCTCCCGTTAATGGTCATGGGCTTTGATCAACCAAATGAAATGGGTGGTTTGCGTGTCTTGTCATTAATTTACTTCTCTAGAATATAAGGTGCTTAATACTGCAAATACATATGATTGCATAATTGCTACTGCGGATTCTAGGATTAATAGTGCGATTTGGGTTATAATTAATAATCTTAATATTATGTAACTTAGGGATGGGCCTGTATTTCCTAATAAGGTTAATAGTAGATGTCCAGCAATTATATTTGCAGCTAATCGTACTGCTAGTGTTCCAGGTCGGATTATGTTTCTGATTGTTTCAATACATACCATGAATGGTATTAGAATTGGAGGAGTTCCTTGTGGTACAAGGTGTGCAAATATATGTTGGGTGTTATTAATCCAACCGAATAGTATAAAACTAACTCAGAGGAGTAGTGCTAAGGATAGTGTTAATACTATATAACTTGTTCTAGTAAAGATATATGGAAATAGTCCTAGGAAGTTATTAAATATAATTATTGAAAATAGAGAGATGAAGATAAATGAAGCTCCTTTATAAGTATTTTTTGTTCCAAGTAATGTTTTGAATTCTGTATGTAAGTTTGTTAATAGTTTATTTCATAAAATATAATGTCGTGATGGAATTAACCAAAATCTTATTGGGATGATGAATAATCCTAATACAGTACTAATTCAATTTAATGATAAATTTATTATACTTGTTGATGGATCAAATACTGAAAATAAATTACTTATCTTTTTCAATTTATAATTTTTATATTAATTATTTTTTTCTGTTAATGATTTAATTGGAATATATGAGAAATAATTTATAGAATTAAATAATATAAATATAATGGAGAAGAATAGAAATATTATTAATCATCTTAGAGGTATTATTTGTGGAACAGAAAATTATTCGCTAGAATAATTTTATCTTGACAAGATAATGTTATTATTTAACTAAATTTTCTCATCAGAAGTAATTGCTAAATTATTATAATTTGGTTTAAGAGATCATTACTTGCTTTCAGTCATCTGATGATTCATTTATTTTTAGGATTCAATTAATAAAGCCATTTGTTGAAATACTTTCAATTACGATAGGTATAAATTTGTGATTTGCCCCACAAATTTCGGAACATTGACCATATAATACACCAGGTCGATTGAGTAAGAATCTAACTTGGTTTAGCCGACCTGGTGTCGCATCAGCTTTTACACCAAGGCTTGGAATTGTTCATGAGTGTAAAACGTCTGCTGCTGTTACAATACTCGTAATTCGAATGAATGTATTTATGGGTAATACTGCTCGGTTATCAACATCTAATAACCGAAATGTATTAAGGTTTATCTCATCTTGAGGAATTATATATGAATCGAATTCTACTTTTGCGAAATCTGAGTATTCATAACTTCAATATCATTGGTGCCCAATAGTTTTTAATGTAACTGTAGGTGTATTAATTTCATCTATTAAATATAGTAGACGTAAAGATGGTACTGCAATAAAAACTAGAATTACTGCTGGAGCAATTGTTCATGCTAATTCAATTATTTGACCAAGGTGTGAGGCCTCCCCAATCAATCAATCAATCCAGCGGTCCTGAAATGTCAGCGTCAGATGTTCACGCTCATTGCGGAACCAATGTGCTGGTGTGTCATCATGCATGAACCACATCTGTAGTCTTTGCTGACATGGCACATACTCCAGCAAGATAGGCAATGCGTTAATAAGAAAATACTGATAACGAGCCCCAGTTAATCTCTGTAGTAGAACGTATAGCCCTATTAATCTATCACCAAGAACGCCTGCCTATACGTTGATTGAGAATCGGTGTTGATGCCTTGTTTCTTCAAGTGCATGGGAATTTTCATCAACCCACACATGCTGATTACGAAAATTCACAACACCATCTCTGCTGAACCCTGCTCACATCCGCAACCAGACTTTTGTTTTCAGTATTCCTTGCGACTATCAGTATTCCGTGCCAGGGGTGTCAACTACGGTATGATTATCTGGTACTTATGCAATTGTATTGATATTGAAAGAAACATTAAATTAATGTGATTTTTATGTCATTAATTAATTAATTTATTTATTTATTTATATATTTATTTATTTATCTATTTATTTATTTACTTATTTATTTATTTTATTTACTTATTTATTTATTTATTCACATTGATTGATTGATTGATTGATTGATTGATTGATTGATTGATTGATTGATTGATTGATTGATTGATTGATTGATTGATTGATTGATTGATTGATTGATTGATTGATTGATTGATTGATTGATTGATTGATTGATTGATTGATTGATTGATTGATTGATTGATTGGTTGGTTGAATGACTGACTGATTATTTATTTATTTATTTATTTATTTATTTACTGACTGACTGATTTATTCATTCATTTAGTTAGTTACTGACTTCGGACTGGAAGTTACCGAGTTCAATCTAGGATAGTGGCGGGAATATTCTTGTTGACAAATCTTCCAGAACCGCCCTGGGGTCCACTCAGTCTGCTGTTAAATTGAGTACCGGGTCTTTCCCGCACTATCTCAAACATTTGCTAAGAAAAATAAAAACTTGAAAGAATAGGGGCCTACATTTGAATTTGTTTATTGTTACTGAAATTTATAAATCTTCTCACCATTCGTGAGCTGCCACAAGAGACAAAGAGTATTTAAACATAAAAATGTTTACAAGTTCATTGAACCATTGGTTTTGTTTTGACAAATGAAACTCCTACAAATACAGAATTGCAAATACATTTTTAGATTGGCATAAACTAGAAATATGCCTAGTTTTATAGAGAGACGTAGAAGTCTTACGAAAAAGTAAAGAGTGCTAATGAACTTAGTTTCATTTCGAATATAACGTAGGTCAGTGATGTCAAAGCAAGCGCATTTTTCTGACCTTGACGTCATGCGTGGTCATCAAGCGCTAGGTATGGAAGGAGAAAGGATTATGTATATGAATAAGTAGCCTGTTGGATTAAGAAAGTAGTGGTGTACAAACATCAAACAAAACGTGAAATTTTGTGTCCCTATTTTTATATGGCTTCTTTCTGTTCGATATTATATAATTATATTATCTGTAAAACAAAAGTACTAACACGAATTTCTTAATATTGCAGTTGTGTTTTAAACGTTAATAAAACAATAAAGAATTAAGAAGGAATATTCACATAAATTCCATAGTAGTAGAATTATACTGTACTAAGTCACTGAAACACATCATTTATAAAAAAAGTGATATCCCAAAGAAAGAGACTAAGTATGACAATAAGTTGAAATTGATATTGGTGGTATTTTTAGCTTTATAAACGTAATCAATAAACTAATCAAAACAATATTATAGTACAAAGCAAAGTTACCTAGATATATGTTTTAACTGTAACTAATATTACATAACAAAACTCTTATCGCATTATGCTTTTAAGTCGATATTGGTGCGCAACTTCCTATCATCAGAATATTAAATTATTTTCTCGAATTCTGCTGAAGCTATAGAGCTGACGTTTTACCAACACATGGACACATATTTTTTGTTTATTATGGAATAGTATTTGCTTTGTAAATTCATTTTCTTACATTTTCCATGCGAATATTTCCAAAATTTTCAATATATTGTCTTCAGTAATATATCAGTAATATGATATATTAGATTTACGAAAACATTGTTTCGGTACCTGTAAGGCTACTAAATATTCCTTTTGAATAAAAGAGCAAACTTGTGAAAAATGAGATTAAAATTAAAACTTGCATTCTTATAATGCACTTATATTTCTCAGACAAATCTAAAAATTAACATGGATACAGTTTTAATAAGTTCTTCTCCCTTTATCCATTGAATCAGTGCTGGCCTCCCTGTATATAGCTCGACCAAGCGGCATATACTACCTCATTTGTCTGTCTCTTTCCTTTCCTCTGTAAAACGCCCAGGCTCCCCTGAGCTCTACAGCGCGCACTTGCGCCTATGGGCATGTTGACATGACTGTCGTAGGTGATGCTTTAGCAGAGCAATTGATCCTTTCAATACAGCTAAGGTTACAATCGGAATAAAAGAGAAACAATTTATGAAATACATTGCTTGGCAACATGACAGAGCACAACCTAATAGAGCTAATTTTTTTCATGAGCTTGCATTTGGCTTGTTTCAAGTGATTCACGTCATGAAACTCGTCACTCACTTCAATTAATTTGTGATGTTAGTGAGCTATTCAGAATCAAATAGACCTTATATAAAGACGGTGCCAATACGATGTCCGGTAAGGAACAACAGCTTTATTGTGGATTCATTTGGACGTGTTTCTTCTTGCAAATATGTGAGTAAACAATTTTCATACATATACTGCAGGAAGTCAGTAGAGATGTCACCAAGAAAGCCCTGCGCGAAAACTGCAGATTAAACTTAGTGTTTCAATATGATTTCTCAGATGAAATTCTATTCACAATTCAAAGAAACTCATCTAAGTTATAATTCTTTAACTTTCTTTTTTGTGATACTGCCAAAAATATTTGTTTAGTATTTTCACAGAAATACATGCATATGACGTAAACATTTCAATCTGAACTCAACTGTATTAACAGGCCGAATGATGTTCGCGTAAAACTTTCCACCAAATCCTTTAATTTTGTATACTAACAAAGGTCTAATATATGTTACACATCAAAATGGCTGAAGTCTAATGAATTCTAGAGAAGTCTAGATAACATTACACATATATATGAATACAACAAAAATTTTAGTGTATTAGTAGGTCTATTAAAATTGTACCTTCCTTGGTGGTCTAGTGGTTATAATGCTCATTGGATTCAAGATTCGCGAATTAAAATCTGGCTCAGGGTGGATTACTTTTTTTAAGGACAATAAAGCGCATGGCACGGCTGACGCCACATTTCTAGAGTCCGTCCTTATTTCATTCCTCGTAGTTATATATTATTACCAGACTGTAATTCGCGAGACTGAAGTTTGGAACGCACTGTGGGATGGCACTGTGAGAGTACAATTGGTTTCGTAAGAAATTACATTACCGCCTTTATCATTCTGTTTGGTGTGGGCCCTTGTAATCACCACACGCACTTTATATCCTAAGTATATTTTATTTATTTTCATTTATTTACTTGATTATTTATATAGACATGTTTGTGTTAGTGTTAATTCACACTAAATTAAGAAAATTAAGAGCGCCAAGCGTTCACTTCAGAATGAACTTATAGAGAAGTTCGGAAAGGAATATTTTCTTATTAAAGGAAAAAAAAAAGCACTGAATTTTGAAAATTGTTAAAAATATAGGCCTATAAGGACAGATAGAACTCGATTCCTTCAAAGCAGTGTAATAGCAAAAAATGCATGGAAAATATTAAATTATACAGTCAAAACTGGCCTTCAACATCAAAATCAGACATAAAACACGAGAAGGAATTTTATCGAGATTTGTGTATAATGTTGGTACATACCAACATCTCTTTCAACAATATTTCTAAGCGTTTCTTGAAAAAAGTTTTCTTTTGATACGTCACGAATGTACCTTTTAATTCGGTGCATTGAACTGTGAAGAAATGTATTATATGTAAGTACTGTGTATTTTTTTTTCTTTTTTGCTCAAACACGAATTTTTATTTTCTATTGTTAAAACTTGTACAGTATAACGTCAATTGAAACATGTAATGTTAAGCAATTATTTTTTGTCCTAGAAATGCACTGTATGTATTATATTTGTAAACGTGAACATTTATTTTGTGTCCTACTGTGACTGAATGTTTACATGTTGAGGCAAGGAGTAACTGCACTTTCAATCTCCCATTCCCCTCGATCTACACAACACAGTGGTCCGTGCGTTCGTAACTTAATGCGTTTCGGTACCCTGTGCCGCAGTCTGATTATTACATTATCATGCAACGGTTGTGTATTTACAGGCTATTATTGTGTTTGGTCTGCAAAAATTGAGGACGAGAATAAAGACGTTACAGAGGCAGTGCCCTTAAGTGCCATGTCGAATGGAAGAGAGGAGAACACTAGCGTATCTTTAAAGAAAAGAAGAACCGAGAATTTGGAACTGTGTGACGAAGACAAACTTATTGGTTATTTAACTCAACTCCAGATAATCAATCCAGAAAGTCTTGTAAACCTGGCAACATTGGACGAAGTTAACATACTTTGCAAGTAAGAAAATAGTCACCATTTAGACACATTTCCTTATTTCAACTGACGAAGAAACTTTCCAAAATCACAGATCCGAAACGTACCTTGAAATGGCATACATATGTCGATAGTCTAATTGAAATATTAAATAAAAAATAGGAGTCGTGAGGGAGCTTTCCCACTGGAGAACTCTCAACCTTAACTGAATCGAAATTGAGTTGTAGTAGCAGCATAATTACGTTTAACATTTATGTCTGTTTGCACCAGAGCAACTATGAGTTTAGTGACTGCATATGAAGAGTCCATTGCAAGAATGATGGATGTCATTTGGAATACATTTTGCAGAAGAAGCAATTGAAAGTTTGAAATGCTTAGCGCTCAAAGCTTAACTGTCATTACTGGACAATGACTATCAGTGTTAATGTCATATAACTCTGTATGTACATTCTATATGTCTTAAGCTATGCATTGACAGTCTTGGTTCATTTTCGACAAGAAAGTGACATCCAACATTCTTGCAGTGGACTCTTCATATTCGATATCATCTTTAGTTTGTGAACATGCGACTTTATACTTACAAACTGCAGCTTTAAGCTGGTAGTCACCAAAATACACAACATATCCAGTTGCTATCGACTCACTCAGTTGATCAACTGAAATCGTAGTTGAGTTGAGATTTAAACAGTCAGAACTATGCATCTTGTTCACATTGCTGTATTAATAGCAACTGTAGTTACGTTGAAGTACAGTTGAGTTGCGGTTGAGAGTTGCTCCCTAAGGCACAAAAAGGAAACTCCCTAAATACCTTAAAACTGCATTTAAATTGTCTTTATCAGACTTTTATAGCATATGCGCTTGAAACGGTTCTCCACGATTCTTCCCCATCACTACCGGTATTTTCCTCGACACACAGAAACGCGGATGGCTTTGATTGAACCGTAGCTACCAAGTAATGTGCTCTATAAAAACCAAACGTTTACTCTTCCACTGGAAAGTTTACTAATGCAGCAGAGGCGAGGTATACATGTAAAAAGGTGAAGCGTCTCTTACACTTTCAAATAACAAGATTTTTTTTTTTCTTTTTTACAATTAAAATCTGAATGTAGTAAATTTATTTACTCTGACATAGTTCGTTTTTATAGTGAAATCTAGTCCTACACTTTGCAGTTATAACGTGTGTGAGCTATCGAGCGCGCGCACTTTCAATACTCTATTTAGCTTGGTCATGCAGCGCCGCCTGTAGGAAGCAAGGAGCCATTGGCAGTTGCATGTTTAGCGACTCTTGTAAGCGTATATTGTCTGCGACTACGGTAGCTGAATGCTGGCCTTAAAGTTTTTATTTGCATTGGGCTACATTGTCAAAAGTGATATGTTATCATAGTATACAGTGATTATTCTTATTTAGTTAATTTTTATGTGAAGCGTTTTACTATTTGTTAATACTGGAATCCTAAACTTGAAACTGGTTCATTGGTGTGCATAGGAATTAACATTGTATAATTTATTACTGAATTTCTGAGCCAATACGGAGGAAATGTCCCTAATTTATCGGACTGTAGTCCTAAAGTTGGAAAGTTTGTGGTAGCAGTCATCTGGTAGACTTAAACATGATAAAAAGTGTGATGTAATAAACCATAGATTACCCACGCTATAACTTCTAATCTGAGCACGAAAGTCAAGAACTACTTTCGCCATTTCCAGAAATCTTGGTACAAGTGTCATTTTACAGCTCCGTGATTGAGTTTTCGACGAGAAGGACCACCGAATTGATCTGAAATACTAATTTAATGAAACGGTATGTGGTGGACAAATCAAACGTTATAGATGTTTCTTGGAGTTTCTTTCTTTCCACCACCACTTTCTACCTTCTCCTCACTTCATCTGTCGACTGCCATTGTAAGAAATAGGCTGATAGGAATGGCTTGGCGGCTTATCAAAGTACTCATCTGAGTATCGATATAGGAAGGCTTGAGGCTCCGGGCTTTGGAGTTTATCAGGCTACTCGCCTGAGTATGGTTCTTGCCTCTGTCAGAGCTGAGACAGAATGGCCCACCTGTCAGCGTCGGATTCACGAATACCATCCGGATATCGATCGCATATAGAGAACACTCACTGGGTCAATGTAAGCCTAAGTGCAAGAATCCGCTCAAGATCCGATCCTCGAAAAGCCAATCCAAGATCCGACAGGAAAGGCAACTTTCACCTTTTCCCTCATATGAAACATCTCTTCTCTTCTATCTCAGTCTTCTATAAAAACCACATGGGTCATTCAATTATTAATGGCAACAATGTTTTATGTGGCGTTATCAGCTGTAAATGATGCAAGCTGATAACAATGAGAAAGAGGAGCATCTGATGTGTGTTATCTGTGGGTTTGAAGACAATAATCTCATTTATAAGATATTTGTAGTGAGTTTAATTTATAGACTGTTATCTGTAGTGCTCTAAAAATTTTTAGCAAATATGAACAAAGATCCTTCATTAAAATACAGATTGCAAGAGGCAAGAATGGTCGACAATGTCATACAGCATTACTGGAAGCTTGTGGTAGAGACTTCACCACATCGTACCGTGCCTAGGTGGGCACATGCATTTCGCAACTGTAGGGTAGATGTTCATCAAAAACGTGGAGCTGGCAGACCGCAATCGGCAAGTGGTGATGTGCATGTGAAAGCTGTAAGAGCACTGCTGGAAGAACACTGTTGTTGGATTTGTATTGAACTAGCAAGGAAAGTTGGAATTGCTCCTGGTACGATTCTTCACCTACTTAAGAAGACGTTAAAGATGAGGAAAATTTTCGCTCGGAGGGTTTTACACAATCTTAAAGAGGAAAATATGTGGCAGAGAATGGAAACAGCGAGATTGCACTTAGAACGCTATGGACGTGAAGGCGAACGTTTCCTTCGACGTATCATAACTTTAGATGAAACTTAGGTTCGATGCTACCAACCAAAATTGAAGAGACAATCAAATGAGTGCCGGCACAATGATTCTTCACGGTCAAAACAGTATCGGCAAGAACACGATCCACTTAAAGTCACGTTCATTGTTGCTTATGATTTTGACGCTGTCCTTGTCACTCGTTCAATTCCTGCGGAAAATCATGTGCATGGTGCATATTACAGTTACTTTCTGAAATACCATTTACGACCAGCTGTGCAACGTAAACGTCCAAATCTCCTGAATTCTCATCCTATTGTGCTAAATAATGGTGCTCGCTCTCAAATGGCTGCTCCTGTGGTTGATTTACTTCGCAGATGAAACTGGGAAATTCTGGAGCATACTCCATACTCCCCAGATATGAGCCCATGTAATTTTGAACTTTTTGCGAAAATGAAATTACCACTTAGAGGAGTTCGCTTTAGAACCAGATAGGCAATTACAGCAGCAGTAGAGCAGTCTGTTCGAAGATTAGTACAAAAGACGCTGTGGATGGCATCCGTCGTCTCCTTGGGGTGTGGAGGCGGGTTCTTCCTGTTGGAGGAGATTACTTCTGAGCACTGCAACAATGTGACTGTTCAAAAATGTTTTCTTTGTTGTTAATTCAAATGTTTCTACCAATTATTGAATGACTCATGTATATCTAATTGAGCTCTCAGTTTTCCTTCCTTGTGAGTTAGTGAGAAGCAGAAGTATACATAATAAAATAAATTCAAACAACCAAATCATTAATTAACGGGATGCAAAGTTCCGACCTTGTCCGCGGCCACTTTTTCTTTTCTCATCACTTCGACTAGGATAAAATAACGAATGCCATTAAACTGTTTTACACGGCACCTTTCAAGATAGATATGTTGTAGGCCTACATGAATTTTTCCTCTTTCATCAATAATCCGTTTCTCTCTGTAATTTGCATGATTTAGCTGTTGAAAAAGATTGGTTTTTAATTGCATTCATTTTTTACAAATTCTTCTCCTTCTTCTTCTTCTTCTTCTTCTTCTTCTTCTTCTTCCGAACTATAGTTTGATTATAATTCCCGTTCTACAACTACGTTAGGAACTGCTCACCCATCTCCGATGTGATCATTCTATATCTCTGTACCCACGAAGATTGTAGTGAAGAATCTTAAAAGACAAACGGTATGCTGGCATCTTAAAAATAAGCTGTCTTCATTTTTCTTGATCCTTATAGACTTCGTCTATCATTTCTTCTACATTACATCAGTTCCTCAGATCTGTACTTCGGATACAGTCCCTCAGCAAGACGCCTGATATGGATTGCATAAATATCATTTGTGACGAATTTATTCTGATTTTATTAGTTTTTACAAATTAGCTCTACTAATTACTTGCTTTGTGAGATAATGAATGTATTGTTATAGCCTATTTCACCTCTGAAAATCTAGTCCCCTCCATAAAATTTATTTCCTATGCATTATAGTCTGCAGTAGCTATAACAGAGCCACTGGCGTAGCTCAGACGGTAGCGCATGGGTGTCCAAACGCCTATAGAACCAGAGATATTGCACGTCAAACATGCTCTACTAAGGCCAATAACTCTCCATATAAAATAGGAAGAACAACCTTAAAGAATATGAGCTGCGGGTTGCTTACGCCAGGACTTACCTCGTACGAGTTACAATAATTGGACATTATGCGGTAGCGCGTTTTCCTGCAGATCCGGAGTAGCGCCAGGGCGTGGGTTCGATTCCGCTTGGACTGATTACCTGGTTTGCTTTTTCCGAGGTTTTCCTCAATTGTAAGGAGAATGTCAGGTAATCTATGGCGAATCCTTGGTCTCATCTCGCCAAATACCATATCGCTATCGCCAATTCCATCGACCTAAATAATCCAGTAGTTGATATAGCGTCGTTAAATAACTAAGCAAAAAAGGAGGCTACAACTCTTCCTTCTTCCCGTTCTCAATATACTGGGTGAGTAAATAAAGTTATCTCCCTACCACAGAAACGGCAACTTGGCTGTAGGACCGATTTTTCCCACGCATGGTTACGAAGAGAGACTTTTCCAAAAACAGAAGATTTGAATCAATTTTGTAGGTACGTACTCCATTTAAAATCCGCTCACAAAAACATTGGCCTAGTCCACTCCTGTGGAGTAACGGCTAGCGCGTCTGGCTGCGAAACCAGATGGCCCGAGTTCGATTCCCGGTCGGGACAAGTTACCTGGTTGAGGTTTTTTCCGGGGTTTTCCCTCAACCCAATATGAGCAAACCCTGGGTAACTTTCGGTGCTGGACCCCGGACTCATTTCACCAGCATTATCACCTTCATCCCATTCAGACGTTAAATAACCAAAGACGTTGATAAAGCGTCGTAAAATAACATACTAAAAAACATAGGCCTACGCCTGATTACACAATGACCGGTCGCAGTTCTTGCATCATTACAAATTTGCATCGTTTTAACTTCAACAGTTTTGAGAAATTCGGACGGAACTGTAAGGACACACCCATTCCCTGCAAATACGAAGGAGTGATTTTAGGAGAATTTCCAAGCAAAGTCCAATGTTATCCAAATTGTAATCGGTGAGGACACTACACTTTCTTCTGCGCTCCTGATCTGTAACACTTCCGTCTTCCGAAATTTATTCACAAGGTCGTGCATCGTAAGACGATATGAATTTAGAACGTTAATACATGAAAATCTTATCTGATATCGCATTTGAACTTCAGGGATATTTTTTTATTTTTGTTTAACGACGTTGTAGCAACCACTCGGTTACTTAATGTCGATGAAATTGGTGATAGCGAGATGAGGCCGGGGATTTCTCATAGATTACCTGACATTAGCCTTACGGTTGGGATAAACTTCTGAAAAACCTCCTATCAGGTAATCAGCCCAAGCGGGAATAGAATTCAAGCCCGAGCGTAGCTCTGGATCAACAGACAAACGCGCCTGCCAACTGAGCTACGCCTGTGGCTCCGTCTTTTTACTGTATATACTCGTTGTGCAATACTGTATCTCTGTGTGTACTAAAATTATAACCATGGACACACCAACGTACTAGAGTCGACGGCAATTCGCAAGGCGGTAGTCTGCTAGCATTTGCGTCGAGAGAGACAGATAAAAAGAGCAAGGCAGCGTACAACGTTGCCACATCGCACTTCACGCGCACGTACAATAAAAATAGCGCAGGAGAGAATTTAAATTATCAAAAGACAATAATGACCTTAGCTGTTGATTACTGTAAGCATGACACTAAACAAACCCTCTTTCCTTCACTAACAATATTCTTTGCACGGTTCTCAATTCCACACCACATGGTTCTGCAGTCGTTTCTTGCGCGTTGGCAACGTTGCAGTCAGCATCAAGATGGCCGGCAGCGTTCTGCTCGTCAACGTTTTTAAAATAATTATACACTTTAAACACTATTTTCCGCGCCTGCCTGTGCAATACTTTTCTTTTTACAGTCTCTTCTTCCATTTATTTATCTTACACACACAGTAAATGTTAGTTTTACTTATTCAATGTATTGAAACACTCACACGTGAACAAACGAACTCGGGAAGTACTTGTTATACACTGATTCCCATTGATTCTACTGTATAACCTTGTGACGTCACAGACCAGAAATGCTACGGCGCATATAGCAGCTGAACGCCTTCCGAAATGCCGTCTAGTCTAGTGTCGTACTGGGTTCCACTGTATCTATTAGTCCCCCTTCAGGGGAGGGACGGACTAGGACTCCGGTCCCACGAGTTACCATGATCCAATGGAGACCCTAGCACCGACAACGAATGCCCATATATTCACGGGGTCCGAGTTCGGCTGTGGCCAGTAGCCTACTTCACAACGGAGCAAGCCCGAAACCAAGGAAAGAAACGGAGTTGATAATGAAAGAGAGGAAGTGTAATTATGATGGCGAAATGAGTCCGAGGTCCAACGCCGGAAGTTACCCAGCAATTCTGTTTCGATTGGTTGAGAGAAAACCTTGGGAAAATCTCAACCAGGCAACTTGCCCCAACCAGAATTTAAACCCGAGCCCGCTCGTTTCACGGTCAGACATGTTAACCGTTAACTCCACAGCGTGGACTTTGGACTCCATTCAGACTCACCCACCTTCGCCGAGACTGTGAGTGGATCTTATGCTTACGATACGTAATCGTGTGCCGAAAGCTAGGCCTTCCTTGGCTAGGCCTATGTTGCCATGTTCCGGCTGGGATATTATTTATCATTCATTCACTCAGTATGAAAAATCCTGCAGTGTCGAGGGTAGACAAAGCTAAAATAAAACTAATCGCCTATGAATACGAGAAGAGAATTTTAAAAAATTCACAGTGAAGTCCAAGGTGCTGTTGAAAACATAAGAAAATAAAGTACTAAGGTATCAAACAATGGATGAAAATAAGAAGACGTAAATGGAATGCCCATATGGGTTGAATATCAAACTGAAGGCTAGTAAATATTAAGCAAGATTGTCATGGAGGAAGAAGGTGTCCAGGAATATCCTCAGAACTCTAGAAGTAACGCTGGGCCCCATCGTCTGAGTCTCCGACTGTCTAAATTGAATAACTGGCGAAAGGCCTTTGACAAAGACGAATCAGATTAAGTTATTGAAAGTGCGTAGAAAGTACTGAAATGTTATAAATAAGATTTCCACGAAAGTATAGTAACTCTGACACGGAGAAAAGTAGGTTTTGGCATTCCGTCTATCTCTTTGTTCCTTTTTCTATTTGTAGTTTTCCCTGTTGCAGTGTTTAAGTGGTCGGTATGAGCGGGTACGTAGACTATATGAAACCTGGAAAACGACCAGGTATGGCATACCGTTAATAAGACTGATCAAAATATGTGATTTTAATTTCGTCAGCTTACTTTTAAAAACTTTCAAGTCAAATTTGTACCGAATGTCGAAATTTGTGTTATATTTTTGAAAATGCGTCTGCTGATAACACCCGTAAGCCTGTATTTTATAAATAACAAATGCATAACAGTTGTTACAGAGGGTACAGTATAAAAAGAATAAGACGTTATGTACCTACGATTTCCTCAAATACAATTACGAGGTCTTAAAATTATAATAATAATAATAATAATAATAATAATAATAATAATAATAATAATAATAATAATAATAATAATAAATTTAGCCTGTACACATCCCGTAAGGGCAAGGACCTCCTGTTGTCACAGGGAATTGCTCATAAGTAGACTCCTAGGGTGAGTGAGTCCTTGGGAGCTTGGTCATATTACTGATATTTCTTCGTTTCACTGTTCCTGACTTCCCTCTTCGATCCTTTCTACAATGCTCATCTCCCACACTTCCTCATATCACTTCAATTAAGTCAACTTAATTTACATTTACTTAGATATTATAAATATGATGATGAAAACTCCTTCATGGCATTATATTCTCATTTTAATGAAGTTGTTATAAATTTTTTAAATAAAGGGTTATTTATTCATTCAAGCAGGTCTTTAACTGTAAACACAGCATTCTCCAATGTTTCCTATTTTCGGACTTCCTCTTAATCTTCGCATATGATCCATATATCTTAATGTCATCTATTATCAGATATCTTCTTCTGCCCTTAAATTTTCTCCCTTCACCATTTCTTACAGTGCATCCTTCTATAGACAGTTTCTTCTAAGACATGTGACCCAGCCAATTCTTTTTCCTCTTCCTGATCAGTTTCGGTATTATTCTTTCTTCACCCACTCTTTCCAACACAGGTTCATTTCTTATTCTGTGTGTTCATTTCACACGCTCCATTTCTTCTCCATATTCACATTTCAAATGCTTCTAGTTGCTTCTCTTCGCTTCGTCATAATGTCCATGTTTCTGACCCATACAATGCCACACTCTACACAAAACACTTCACTAGTCTCTTCCTTAGCTCTTTTTCCAGAGATCCACAGAAGATGCTCCTTTTTCTATTAAAAGCTTTCTTTGCCATTGCTAACCTCCTCTTTACTTCCTGGCAGTAGCTCATGTTATTGATTACATTACATCCCAAATATCTTAAACTGTTCACTTGTTCTACTGCCTCATTTAGAATTCACAAATTTACCTTCTTTATTTTTCTTCCGATAACCATGGTCTTCGTCTTGTTTGCATTTATCTTCATTCCATACTGCTCACAGCTGTCATTTAGCTCCACTAGTATATCCCTTAATATCATCTCCTCTTCTGCTAACAACGCCATATCATCAGCAAATCTTATGCACTTCATTCTTCGTCCTCCTATTATCACCTCTCCCATGTTCTGAAAACAGTTCTTCACTAAATCCTGCAAATAGATGTTGAACAAGGTAGATGATAGCATTCTTGTCGTTCCCCTCTCCCTATTTCATTTCTCTCTGACATTTTTCTCCTATCTTGGCTTTTATTTGTTGTTACATATAATTACTGGACATCCTCCTCTCTTTCCAATACATACCAATTTTCTTCTGGATCCCCATAATTTTATTACAATCCACTCTGTAAAATGTCTTTTTCAGGTCCACAAATACTGTACACATTTTTGTATTCTTCTCTAGGTGTCTTTCGCTGATTGTTTGCAGTAGTCCAATTGCATCTCTCGTATCTTTTCCCTTCCTTAAGCCAAACTGCTCTTCTTCCAACTGTTCTTCCATCTTAGAATGCAAACGTAGATTCAGTATTCGCAGGAGAATCTTCGCCGAGTGCGATATCAGGCTGGTAGTCCTGAATTCGTTACATTTCTTGGCATCATTTTTCTTCGGTACTGGAAGCAACACTCTCTCTGTGAAATCTTCAGGCCGTTCGCCTTTCTCATATAATGCATAACGATAAAATGTTGGTCTTCACCCAAGCATTTCACTAGTTCAATTGGGATATAATAGGTCAACATCTCATAATTCGGAATGGACACGATTCAAGTAACAGAAGGTAGCTGTGAGGCAAGCTGCCTGCAACGTTAAGAATGTAAGTTGCGGGAACTTTTCGTATAAACGCTTAATTTCTCATAACAGTGTCAAATGTAAAAACCGCTTTATTCACCGAAAGCCTGCTGAACCTAGTTTCGATTGGTGAGAGACACGTGTGTGATCAGTACCGGACACAATGTGTCCAACATGCAAAAAAATGAAAGTGTGGGAAACTGTAGCTCTTGCGAGTTTCGGATAACAACGTTAAATGTAGTAGACTTAAGTTGTGAACAAGTTTCTACTGGTGTAGTTTTTAAATTATTAGTTATTTACGGTTTTTATAATTGAAGTATTTAAATAGGCCCTTTATTATATTCCATTTTGAAGTTAATTTTTCAAAATTATTATTGACTCTTTTGAAATTACCGATATCGTTATCATTCTTCCTCTGTTCACTCATATTAGTTGCATACCGTCACCTCTTTTAAAGGCACTTGAAACATTGCCCTGTTGCTGCTAATCCATCAGTCCTTGAGACTGGTAACTGTGACATTATTTAGTCAACATTTATAAAACAGAAAAGTAAAATACTGCAATTTTATTGAAGAGGACAGCAGTTTAAAATTTGAAATATACCTACATTTTAAAATAAATTTCAGGTAATTTATAATTATCCAAACTCTGGCACTGTCTGCTCTCACGACTACTTTACATAGTGTAAGGTAATATGGATTAATATCGGAACTACAGATTCCATCATCACGGTAACAGTAGTCTATCAGATCTGAAAGGTTGCCTGCTCCGTTAGATCCATTACGAATTGCTAATCCTGACAACTAGACTCTCTCCCTGCCCTCTTATCAATTAAAGACCAATATTTTACTGACAAGAACTTGGCGAGAAAAAAATGAATTTCAGAAAACTCACGTCAAATTTAATTTGAGTTTCTTCTTCTAAAATGTATTCTTTCTGTCAACAAAACAAGACTTCTTCTAGAAAAATTAAAGTAGCGGCAATCGGTGTGATGTTGTGATTTATCTCTGAAGTTCGTGGGATTGTGTTTGGTGTCGCACATTCTGCATAATAGTAAAATCCGCTCGCCCATTGTGATAAAAAAAATCAACTTACTCATTGTATGCCCAGCGAGAAGAAAAATATCTGCAACACGCTATACACAATTAACAGAACCACTTGCACTACAGTACGTAAGAATGAGTAATCCCTTCAGTGTTTTCAATTATTGAAAAAACACACTAGCTTGCACTACACTATGCGCGAATGAGTCATTCCTTCAGTGTTCGCAATTTAAAAAAATGCAATAGTTTACACTACATTACGCACGAATGAGTAACCCTGGTGTTCTCAAACAATAATTGGAAAAAAAACACAATATCTCGCATTACATTACGAGAAAATTAGTAATCTCTTCAGTGTTCTCAATTATAAAACACACAGTAACTTGTACTACATTATGCAAGAATGAGTATTTCCTTCAGTGATCTCAAACAAAAAAACCATACATTCCGTATGAAAGAGTTATGCTTTCAGAAGCTCACAACAGACTGAGCAGCACTGCATGCATGCAATGCCCGACAAACACCCTTGAACTTCAATGCGTATGACCACGATGGGAGACAACGTTTCTGTATGTCCTATGGTGCCATATTACGAAGACTCTGTATCTCGAACGTGGGAACAACACTTACAGGTTCATCAATGGGACAGTACCAGAATTGAAAGGTGACTGATCTGGGCTGCTAACTGGCTCAGTTGCTTGCATTTACCAGTCACAACTAATCCAACAGAGTAGGCGACCTTTCTGATCTACTATTATACGTATTTTGCCAATGATGGAACATATAATAAGGCCTCTAACATTGGAGATATTAATCCAAATACTTGGTGTAAAACCTGAAACTTTTCTTCCACGTGTTATGCAGCATTTTCAAGATAATAAATTCATTTTACAATTGCCGAACTGTACGGGAAGAGAAATTATATATTATTTATTTGTATGAAGCCTGTCCGAAGGTACCTACATTGCTCACCATATATCCCATACTTTCAGTAAGCATTAAAACACTGACCTTAACAGTGAAAGGAGAGACTGTCAATCTATTAAAAATAAGGACTCCAAGTGCGGATAAGCAAGAAATATCATATTATGTTGTACTTCAAAATAACAATAGGTATTTTCTTTCTTTAATCAGGAAAGTTGCTTCAAGTCTGACAACTATGGACGATTATATGAAAACATGCAAACCTCCAAATGAAAAGGACATCTATATGGCACTTATTAATGGTGTCAGAACACTACACGAGAAACTATGCATGACCAATTCCTTTAAGACAGGTGAAACAACAATTTAACACTTTATATAAACAGCATCCTTATAACAGATAACAATGAGCATATAATTATAATACAATGCCATTTTTAAGCAACTTAACGAACCAATAAATAGGCTGCATATCAAAAATCTCTCACTCTGCCTGCGAAACATGTGGCACATCTCTCGGTTGGAAAGCAAGCAAGAGTGGATTTGTCGCGTATATCAACAGTACTCGTTCATTTTATAGCAGTTCCTGAAAATGTAAGTGGCATCTCATTAAAATGTTAATATATACACGGAGTTGTTAGACACTTATGTGCAATCCTGTATTTCATGATGTTGAAAATGTTAGTATCAGGGACTTTCCTACGAAATATTATTCCTGTTGTTCACAACGACTCAATATTCACATAATCATCGTATAAAATAATCCCAGTTATATTGTGGATTGTGTATTCGTGGCATGATTAACACTAGAACAACTTTTTGGTAGCAACTTATCAACTTGTTTCTCTTAAAAATACACGTTATTAAACAAGAATTACGACAGTCATATATTTTCTTACCGAAAGATTGTTTTTTTCTACTGGTGGGTACTTGTAGGTTCGTCATTCACCCATATGAAGCCAGTTGTATAGACCAATTTACCAATAGAAGGCTCGTCTATGCTATGGTCCTGAGATATCAGATGAGATGAGATGAGATGAGATGAGACGAGATGAGATGAGATGAGAAGGAATGCCACAGGAAAACTAGAGCTCCCTGTGTTACCTGGATCACGAGTTTGCCCAAAACAATTTATAAATCGGGGATACACTGGGGATCGAACCTGGGTCCACAGGATCATAAATCCAGCGCTCTAGTCACTAGACTACCGTAGTAGCTACTGAAGGATATTATTATAGGTACCAGTATGTTTCCTAGGCAGAAAGAGAAATCCCACGACCATGATTTATCCTGTTAAGTACCGGTAACTTAAAAACGGCACTGTTTTTCAACATAAAGCATTTCATAGCAGTTAAGTGATCCTTGGTGGATCAATGATTATCATGTTGGCCACTGAAGTCAAGTTTCTCGATTTCAAACACAGCTAGAGGAAATAAACCTTAAAAGAAAAGAAAAATCACTAACATGACTTCCATTGACAGAATTATGAAGCCAGGTGGCGTAAGTTAAAATTATTTATATTCAAGTGTTAAAAGTAGTGTATGAAAGATTCAACATGGATTATATTTTTAATTTCAGGGAACAGTTTAATTAAAATAATAACTTTTGGGATTCATGAAAAGGTTTTTATCTTTTCTCTGAAATTTAAAAGGTAGTCCTTTTTTTCGGTTTACAAGACCAATATGTAACAATATCATTATTCAAAATTAGCAGGTTTGAAGAAAGTCAGTACAAAAATAATAATAAATGAATAGCTTAATATCAAAGACGAACATCTGACCTCAATCGAAATTTAGATAGCTGTGGTTTTTATACAATTTTTTATGCTCTTTCCAGTTATATTGAAACCATATGCAAACTCTAACACTACATTTATAAAATAAATTGTGTTAAATATTACAAAGAACACTGTGAATTAAAAAATTGCCTCTAGATCAAAACTATGGAGACGACAGACGTCCGTCTTTGATATTAAACTACTCAAATATTCACGAGAATAACGCAAAGAACAGGAATAAATACCAGAATAATATATCCCATGTTGTCTACAAGAATATAATTATAAATAAAGTACTGGTATAAGCAGCACTAAAACTAAATCAACCTACTAAACTGTTTAATAATCTAATTTCCCCTAATAAATTCAGCGAAGGAGATGCAGCCACAATGCAACACGTGAAAAGAAGGTTTCCTGATTGAAAGGCCTCCCGACAAAAATTACCGACTGCTTCCTTCTTCAAGTGTTCTGCCTCGGTGGCAGAGCCTCTGCAAAGCCTGCAAGCCATTTGAATAGGAAGATAGAGAAACCGTTCCTAACATTACTAAGGTTCTAAAGAATTGTGGTTCGTTAGAACTTGTGGCAAGAAACAAAAGAGTTAATAATGAAATATTCTTATAATTAAAAATAATGTAGATAATTATTACAGTTGTCTGAACACTATTTATTGATAAAATAAATAAAATAAATAAAATTGGTTAGAAAACATACATGTTTCGGGGGCTGTGCTCCCCCATCATCAGTGGTTGTACCACGACTGCAACAAGAGAATGGAATGTATAAAGATCTTGAATATACTACTAAAAAATATAACATTTATAAAATACAGAGTCTAAGATAACATCGTTAAAAAGTAAAATGATCCAATGTATTGAATTGAAATTTCATTATAAACTTAATTAAGAATGAATTTGAAGAATAATTATTAAATATTTTTAAATGATATCTTATAGAAGGAATATACTGTATATAATACAATTCTGATAATACAATGTATAAATCTTAAGTAATACTGATGGTGACCCAAGAATAATGTTAAAATATCAAAATATTGTAGAATATGAATGACAAGATGTGAATGTTATTCATTCCAAAACATTTTAAATTAAAAATTAACATCAATGAAGTTAAAAACTGATGTTAAAAAATTTTTAAAAAGAAGTTTCAAAAGTAGAACATATGTTCTTATACTATAAGTACCTACAATAAGAAATACATTAGAAGAATGGACATTACTACAATTTAGATGTTGAACTCACCTACGGTGTAGATGTTCTACCGCGTGTCGTATCTTAAAGAGGACTGACTATGCTGAAGAGCAAGACAAAGAATACGTAACCAATACTATGCTGATCTTTTTTTGTTCAAACAAGGAAGTGATGTAGAGGTCAAAGAGGATATTATTATCATAAATAGCTTTGTCGTTCAAATTATGAAGGTTAACAAGCTTATCTTTATAAATTTCTATTGATTCCAATATATTTAATAATTTACCTTTTCTGTTGCTGTGTAGAATATCTATATCGGAATTAATGTTGGTGAAAAAATGTTGACTGTTAAAAATATTTTCACTAAAAGCTGAATGCGAAGCTTGATGAGATATATTTTTGTGTTCTTCATATCTTATGTTCACCTATATATGTTGCTTCGCATTCTGGAAATTGACATTTCAGTTTATATACTCCTGAATTATTAAATTTGTCAAAATTTGTAATAGGAAATTTATTAAATAAAATAAAATTTTACCTAATGAGTTGTTTTGACATAATAAAAATATAATAATGGTCAAATGAACTGAGCAAGTTTTGGAATCACACTCTTCAATTATAAAAAAATGAGTCATTATCCTAGTTTACATGCTGAATTAAGTACACAATTGAGGTACTAAATTCAGACTTACAATGTTTTCAAAGCATCAGGTTAGATGCACATCACACATTCTCATGTCACAGATTTCAATCATCACCACTACCAACATCCTTCATAAACATCAGATCAGATAGTGAATTTCTACAAACAAATTAATGTTCTATAGCAGAACTCTCCTGACATAGTCTTTATACTTCAGAGTCAGTAGTTTAAAATTTGTAGAAGTAATTCATATTATCATGTGACATTCTGAATCCAACTGCTAGTCTTCATTGATTTTTCGAGAATAAATGTGATTTCTAGTTTCTGTGGGAATACAATTTAATCACTTTCTTCATGACCTAAACAAATGTATCTAGGTATTCTTCTGAAAAACCTCACATGTTCTGTACTTAATCTTAAGTCTTGATAGCATTACTATAGTTGGAATTACAAAACTGATGTACCGGTACAGTATAGTATGGTTTCTAATCTTCATATGATAACTAGACTGATAAATTAACACATTTACTTGTTCTAATATTTTATTTTCAATTACAATTTTGTTTCGGATGAATTTGTCTCAAACAGACCATTCGACCATCTGGTATGTTATACAATCCTAAATGAAAGCATCCCCCCACCATCAGCACCACTAACAACAAGCAGACTCGAATATGGAGCTGGAATAGAATGAACAGTATAGCACTCGTGGTTATTTTATGTACCCTGGTACTTCATAATTAATTTTTACCATAATACTGTATATATTTAAAGAAATTTGTTTCCACAGAATTTATGAAATACTCAAGATGCTATCGCGACCTACATCAAGAATATGGAGGATGTGTTGGGCCAAAGGACTGGGCAAAAAATCAAAAAAGAATCTTTGTATGTCAGTAAGTACAGGATAATTGAAATTCATAGATATATTTGACCAGTATGGACAAAATGAGAGACATTTGTATAAATTTAGTTTATAACCCTAAACACGATAATATCACAGTCTAGTATATACAATCACGAAGCTTGAGTTGTGAGGGTGCTAGGAACAATAGACTGTGCTGGTACTATTTCGCATTGTCTGTAATGAGGCGATATTAGCGATCCTAGTGGTTAGCAACTATCTATGGATGCTTATTTACTACGTATTGAGCTTCGTGACTGTATATACTAGACTGTGATAATATTCCAATCGACTAGCTGGACGAGTTCAAAATGCAAAGAAATGAAAAGTTCTTACAGTTGACTGAAGTACTTTGAATAAATTTTCTTTCATTTTGCGGGCTTCTAGGCTATCAAATATTGGGATATAATGCCAGCTACTGGCATATTGCGCTTGCTCTCATCATTTCATTATTTCTTGCATTTCCTATTACAATTAATTACTATAGTTGCGACGCTGTCATTCCCGGCATGACTCCTCCTCTTTGCTTACGTCTTAGGACGTCAAGGCTCTATAAAGTCTAGGTAGGTAGTATCATTCGCCATTTTTGTTCTTTCGTTGCCGAGCTACCAGACAAGGCATCTATTTGTCACACCGTTAAGCATTATCATGTCGTAGCTCCTATGATAATAAATCAAACGCACTGTAATTCAGCAAATAATTGAGCGGCAAATAAGGTTCTCGTGTGCCTTCTGCGAACGCCAACGAAAGAGCCAAAATGGCGGGCGATTATATTAAGTATTTATCAAGCCTTAGGAAATGCTTAACATCTTCATCAGCGAATCACATGGCTGCCAGAAATTAGAGCGACGGGACTATATCTGGCGAGATTTATTGGAAAGAGATCTGCAGTCTCAACCTACACATTGACCAACAAAGACCTGTGCCCTAAAACAAAACTTCGTAAGAGAAACAATTACCCAGTGTGAAGTGACTGCAAAATACCATCAGTCTCACACAGAAAAACACCAGTGTCGAAGCTCTTAGGAGGCTTTTGAGGCTTAGCCTACCCAAAAAATCTGAGTTATTATTCCAGTAACAGTGGGCCTATAAGTTCGTAATAATGCTGTATCATAACATTTGGTTGTACTCCGATCCTTCCATATATTAAGTTCACTGTTGGCAATCATTCCAGTATGGAGAGAGTAGTGCGAGCTGCGAGACTTGTGGCAAAAGCCTCTAAAGGCATGCCTACGACCTTGGTCACTCAAGCTTGAGGGGGGACCGAGGAGGGGGTATCGATTCGCTACATCTCCTTACGAAGCGAGACTAGCCTTTTCGTCACAGTATTATGTCGCGCTATATTGGTGTTCTCTGAAAGTGCTGCATTGTTGAGTTTAATTTAATCAAAAGTGCATACGCGTGTATGTTTTACATATTAATTTTGCGTAAAATGGCTTATACTGAAAGAACATTGAGGTCATTATTTGTAGAATTAAAAGAGAAACCGTTTCAAGTTGGATGTATGAAACAAAATGTCTTTACAAAGATAGGAAGGAGATTGACATCAGATTTACATATTAAAATAGCAGATGGAGGAAGACAAAATAGAAATTTTCAATGTTCATGGTATTATATAAATAAATATCCTTGACTAACAGGGTGCTCTGAGACAAATAGGTTATACTGTTTTACCTGTATTCTGTTTGGGGGGTGAAAATGAGTGATTATCATTTTCTTGTGGGATCTATGTCACAAAAAAATAATTATAGAAAAGCCGATAAATATCTGCTCTATAAAAAGATGCAAGGTAGGCAGATTTTTTCAGCCTACCCAGTATTTACACCTTAGCTTCACCAATGAAAAACGCATGTGCCACTGACCCTCCTGTAGGCTAACACCACAGTCTAGTATATATACAGTCACGAAGCTCAATACATAATAAATATGCATCCACAGATAGTTGCTAACCACTAGGATCGCTAATATCGCCTCATTACAGACAATGAGAAATAGTACCAGCACAGTCTATTGTTCCTAGCACCCTCACAACTCAAGCTTCGTGACTGTATATACTAGACTGTGCTAACACCATGTCAGTCATCTCAGGAATCATAAGTCGATCCATTATTCAATAGAAACAAAACGTAAATAATAAAGCAATGTGAATGTCAATGCTTGAGAACTAGGGTTTGTTTGAAAATGAAGTCAATGCTCTTGGTTGGTTTGGTTAACCTTGCTCTTTAACTACCCTGGGAATCTATTCGTACTATCTGTTTGCATGCTCATCCTCTGTCCTAGACTCTCACACACCAATGCGAAATGTCCTTTAATGTCTTGTGTTTAAGCTATTATGCGAGTGTGACATAAACAATGACATGTACTCCTCAATCTGCTTGAACTCAAAATTCGAGCTTGAATATTTTTCATTCCAATCCAGTTTAAGGAATAAGAACCATCATTTAGCGTTCATTATGATCTAAATTCCACAGTACATATGATTTTTCGGTTTAATTTTGCAACACTTTCTATATTTGTATAGTCTTACTTACTTCTTAATACGTGTTCAGCTATAAACTGATTACACAATGTACGTACACTGTAAATCAAATATGCAATTTTCCAGAGTTGCGGATTGATGAGAATTTCATGTAATGAGTAGTTTTTCATTCTTCCTTGGTGTTATTACATTGAAGTAGGATATGCTCTATTGTTTCTTCTTCTGTTAAATATTTTTGACATAGTGGTGACTCTGATGATTTAAAGCGATATAGATAAGATTCCATAACAAGGTGTCCAATCTAGCCCATGCAGCAAAAGTTTGTATCTGTCTGGGAATATCACTGTAGATTTTAATATTGTTGGGTTGTTTCAAAATTTTCCATAGCGCTCTTCCTGTTTGTCCATTTAACCAATATTCTGTCCATTGCTTATTTATCATGTTATGAATATGATTTATTATTCTGTCAAGAGAATCTGTAGGTTGTGGTGTTGGTAAAAGAGTAGCTGCAGTTTTTGCTATTTCACCTGCTACCTCGTTATCTTGTACTCCACAGTGGCCTGGTACCAATTGGAAGGTGATATATTTACTATTTTTAGAAAGTAGATTTATTAATTGCACAATAGGCTTAACTCTGAACATGTAAGTAGTCGGTGTATATTTGACTATTGTTTGAAGGGCTGTTTTTGAGTCTGTGAATATGCAGCTCTATCTATAATAAGAAGCTTTGAAGTATTGGAGAGCTGCATTAATAGCAATTAACTCTGTCTCAAGGCTTGAAACAGAACACCATGGGATGAAGTACTTTTCATATATTGAAGGGATGTAGTATCCAGCTCCAGACTTGCCTTCTTCAGTTAGTGATCCATCTGTATATATATGAAAGTGATCACCATATATTTCGTTCATCATTTCAAGTACTTCTGCCTTTAATATCTGACTGTTGGTTTGTTTTGTATTGCTGCTTTGCAGAGATGGAAGGCTCTTGGTTTTGTATATATATATATATATATATAGTCAAGAAATCTATTTTCTACCTGATTGCTACAAATTTCTCAAAGTTACTACGAAGAAAATTAAATACTACTGGGAAATAATATTTTATGGCCAATGGCTTCAATGTCAAGTGACCAGGCATTGGACAAACAACAACAGCAAATTTCCTTTAATAAATACAAAATATTAATACCTTATTTTTTAACCCATACAAAACAAATTTGGGAACTATAGCAAACCGCCTATAAAACAAGAACTACAATATTAATGGCTAATGAAAATTTTACAGACTTTTGGTTTATTAAATGAATATTTTTAAGTCGCTAATTTTTATTTTACAGAGTGTACAAACAGCTCGAAGATTGCTACTACAACTTAACACTTTACACTTGTGGTAATAATGCTGCAGAAAACATGAAGCAGTTTGTGGAATGGGTCACAAACAGTGTTATCACGGTATGAATATATTATTATAGATTTATTACTGTAAAACTGGCTACGGCTTAACGAACGTAGAAATTTTCATTCTCTTGTTCTCCTTTTCCAAGTCCTTCACACCTCTACACCTACCTACCTTGCCTCCCGTTTCAGTTACCTGTCATCATATCATAATCTCTTCACACGCATGCAAAATAGCCACATATTAGCCATACCAACACATAAGACATCATTGTATTCATCATCATACACAATCTTGCTCTCGCGCTTGTGGAATACCCTACCCAGTGACATCAGAGACTGACGGAATTTAGTAGCATTCAAAAGCAAACTTATTAAGCATTTTCTTACTGCGTAGAGTAGGTAAAAGGTAAAAGGTAAAGGTATCCCCGTAACATACCATGAAGGCACTTGGGGGGCATGGAGGTAGAGCCCCATGCTTTCCATGACCTCGGCTCTAGAATGAGGTTTTAATTTTTACTTAATTAATAAAAAAAATGTTTCTCTCTTCTTAACTTTTACAATAAACTGTCTAGCTTTTATTAATCAGTTAATCTTTTAGTACTTTGATTTTTATTGTATTTGTAAATTTAATATTAATTGTAATTGTATTCTTAATATTGTAGTTGTAATCCCCTGGTAGAGAGGAAGAGAAAGCCTGATGGCCTTATCTCTACCAGGTTAAATAAATAAAATAAAATAAAACAGTGTTTCAGAATGTACAGAGCATGTAAATTTCTTAAATGTCGTACTTCAGCAAGTTAGCAGAATTATTGGTTTTCACTGAGTTAGGACGTTTCCGAAATTCTGATGGCCTGGCACAACTAAATTCCATTTCTATGTTGGAGATATCTGTAAGGCGAAAGTAATTTCCCCATTAATAGAATGACAGTCTGAAGTAGAGACTAGCAGCGTTTAATTTTGATGCGGACTTGAAATGGCCAGTAATTACCCTGAAGTCCTGTCGTTTAGGAATACAGATGAGGCCTAGTCTAAATTAAATTAATGAATAACCGAATACGAATTAGACATCCTTTATTTAAAACTTCCAACAATGCATTAATTGATTTACTAGCCTCATCAATATTGAAACTAGTCTCGAGACAATAATGCAATTTGGTAGTCGAAACGATTCACACATCATTAAGATGCCAATGATTTGTTTGAAAATGAATATGTCATTCTCATTACAAAGTACCAGATTCATTTGGAAACTAATATGAGAGTTAAGTACTTTACAACAATTAGAGTATACTACATTAACTATTTCTATCTTTATACTCCCCGCATTTATTAATCACCTCATTTCTGTACAAATAATAATGAATTTATTATGATGTCACATTCATTTCCCTTTTACGTTTTATCACAGCTGGCTGGATTTATTTTAGAAGATGTTAATCTACAATATGGGACCTAAGGCAGCAGTGTTGTCTATGAAAAGCAGACAGGATGTGTTACAAGAATGTAGCTGGGCGTGAGTTCGAATTCTGCTAAGGCTTACTATCTGGTTTGATTTTTTCCGAGGATTTCTCACACTGTTAAGCAAATATCGGGTAGTTTCATCGTGAATTCTCTGACTAATCTTGACAAAACACCTCTCACTAACACCAGTTCCAGCAATGCTAGATAATAGCACAGTTGATCAACTTCGTTATACAACCAATTAAAAGGACATGGGATACTCTCGGCTTTCATCTCTCTGAATGAAATCTGCTAAGAATTTCTGTCGTGTTTTAAACTTCATTGGTCCAGATCAAATTCTTGGGCTAACTAAGAGCTCTGCACGAGAAGTAGAGTGGATTAATAACTTACTAGGATCTGAAGACTTCTTCTTCTTCTTCTTCTTCTTCTTCTTCTTCTTCTTCTTCTTGAATTAGATTTTTGATACATTGTATCTTATTGGTTCATCTATTTTCTCTTTGGTCTTCCACTATTTCCTTTTCCTCTCAGGTTGTAACTCAGGATGTTCTTGGGTATTCTTGTATCCTCCATTCTTTCGACGTGATCTTTGTATGCTTTTCTATATACGTCTACTTTTTCACCGAGTTCAAAGATTTCTAACTCCAAATTTCATCGTTATGAAGTCTATCACTATCCCTTAACTCCTAAACATCTTCTTAAAAACTCCATTTCTGCTGCGAATTTTTATGTCTGAAGTCCAGGTTTCACTGCCATATTAGTTCGTATGGAACTGCTAATTTTATAAAACTTAATATATGTTTCTCTTCTAACCTTGCCCTTTGACATTCTTCTGACAGTTCCATATTTTATTAAATGTTTATATTTTCTTTCCTGCATCAATCTCTTCTACATAGGGCAGGTCGCAGCCTAAGAAATTAAAGGAGCTTACCTGTTCAAAGATCTGGTTGTTCACTATTAATATGGATTTGTTAATTTTTTTATAAAAAATCATATGAGTACTTCTCACAGTATTTGAAGAAGGAATTATGTGGTATGGGTCTGTGTGAGGAAATCTAGACCGAAGATTATGCAGGAAAAAGATGAAAATGGCCCCATACAGTCTATGCAACTTTATAAAAAAAAATGCATTTTGCAACAGCCTTGCGGATGTGAATGATAATCCAACTAGTATAGGAATAACGTGTAGTTAACATGACGATTTCCCCAGCCATTATAGCTGCCTTGCAAAACTGTATTTTGCTACTCAGTGCAGCTTCTCCAATTCATCACAGTACTGAGTGGGCACTGGTCCCATACACTCGCCAAAATTACATGAACAAAATTTCTTCTCCCATCAAAATTTGAACCAGCTCTCATTCAGTAATGCTAGTTCAAGGAATGACGCCTTAGACAATGCAGTTACTGTGTGGGACAACTTTATAAACTAAATTAAAATAAAGTCAACTCAACGGCATTACACCCACACATGGGGCCAGGCCAGGCCAAGCGAAGACAAGTGTGTTAACTATCAGATGGGATACAGATGCTTCATGGTCAGTGTTGTGAGTCCCTATGGGTGTTATTGATTAGCTTTTCTTTGACTGGAGTTTGCCATCTATCACAGCTCCTCCTGAGTGAATCCCATTTCAGACCCTATATCCTTTAAATTTATTTAATTAATTTTGTTGGAATACAGTAGAACTCCGATTATCCATCACCCTATTAACCGATTGGCAGATTATCCAACAGTCTATTTCCTGCTCTTTTTTTTTTCTTCAGAAATAAATAACTTATATGAAGTATTGTTTTGTACATCATATTAGTAGGTTCTACATATCTTTTTGCTAGAGAGTGTTATTACAAGTCTTTATCATTACACACCATTGTATACTGTTCGGATTGCCGTTCTATAATATAATTAGTATATAAAATGTCATCCACGGGTGTTAACAGAAAACGTATTGTGCTAAATATCGAAAAAAAAAATGGAAATAATTGAATGGTTTGAGAAAGAGACACTGTGGCTCATTTCCCATCAGGATACGAGATTTGAGTTACAACTGCGCAATTTAATAAAATAAACACAAGGATAAAGTGTAAAAAAGTATGTAAATCTACAACATGAGACCTCCTTTATTCCTATCTTTCCTGAGACAGTCATCACAAAGGGCTTCCTTGTCCCTTAAAAACCCATCCTTGACAACCAGACTTAAATTAGTGAACTTCTGATCCACTACCTAGCGAGTTAAATACAAGACCACGGAGGAAATTACAAAATCTTTCATGGTACGGATTATCCGGTTTTTTTGATCAACCGTTCAGTCCATCCCTTTCATTACCACGAATAATAGAGGTTCTACTGTATTGTTTTCTTTCAGCTGAAAGATACACGCTTCTTCCTCCAGAGATTATGACTCAGACTTTTTTCATCTTCCATATTTCTTTTCTGTATGCTGTCCATAGCCATCCCTCCAAGTAAGTCATGATCTTCTTCGTTTCCTTTTTTCAGGTGGTATCCAGTGGAGGACTATTTTATTTTTATTTAGATTGCTTTTCAATTTTGCAGCTAATATTAGAGCTTTCTTTTCTAGTTCTGTTGTTATTAGTGGATTATTAGCTATTGCTTCCATTGTCACTATAGGAGTGGATTTCACCACTCTAGTTATTATTCTTAATGCGTTATTTTTGTGTTATTTAGATTATTGTTCATTGTGGCAAACATTTCTTCGCCATTTGGTAAATTCGGTTCTATGTAAGTTTTACACATTGTGATTAATAGTTCTACAGTTCTGCCCCATTTGGCTCCTCGTCTTTTCAGTGTCATTGTTTTCTTGTTAACATTTTGCACATGGTCCTTCAAAGATAATTTATTATCTAATGTTTTTTAACTTGGTTATTTAAAGACCCTACATCAACTACAAGGTTATTTAGTGTCAGTGGAATTGGTAATAGTGAGATGGTATCTGGCGAAATGAGACCGAGATTTCTCCATAGGTTAGCTGGCATTCGCCTTATGGTTGGGGAAAATCTCAGGAAAAAAACTCAACCAAGTAATCAACCCAAGCGAAAATCGAACTCATGCCCAAGTGCAACTCAGGACCAGCAGGCAAACGTGCTACTGCCTGAGCTACGACAGTGGTTTCTAATGTTACTCCCAAGTATGTTGAGGAATCGCTATTTTTTATATTGTTTTTTCGTGGATGGATACATTTATGTCTTTAGCATTATAATGTTGTGGGGTGAATATTTGATAGAATATTGTTTTTTTTTTTTTCAGACTCCTAGCTCTCTTGTAATTTGTGTCATTGTTTTCTCTATTTGTTTGTCGTGTGTATTTCTTTGTTTTTGCCTGTTATCCATACTAGTACATACTATTAACCATAATTTGGTATTCTTTACTTTATTTTGTTTCAAATGCAATTATTGATCAGCATAATGAATAGTATTGGACTGGTTAGGCGTACTAATCCTTGTTCTAATCCAGTTTTTGTTTGGTGCCATTTTGGACTGGAGTTGTCCCATTTTACAGCAATCCATCTCTGTGATAGCTAGTTTGAAAACCATCTGATAATTTTTCCATTTATTCTCAGTCCCTGAATCTTTTGTAAGAGGTTAGGTATCTAAACTTTGTCAAAAGCACTTCTAAAATCTACAAATAATGCTGATGCAATTTCAGAAGTAAAATAATACAGCAATGACAATAAATAAACTGCAATGCACCTAGAACTGAGAAAAAATTACCTTTATGGTGGAAAAGGACTGATTAAAAAATTATTTAAATCGTTTAAAATCTCGATATAAAATGTATAATAGAATTTAATAATATAATTAACAAAAATGAATCGATTATCAATAAATAAATCTATAAATATAAAGAGTTAATTAATTCTCCCTAAATATTAATTATTGTTTCTGCACAGAATTCCTTTAAATTTGTTAATATTGTTACTTTTGATAATTGAATTACTTACAGTAAGTACTAATTACGTGAAAGACATGATGATGATGATGATGATGATGATGATGATGATGATAAAATTACTTAAGTGGTTTAATATTTATAAAATATTGAAACGAACCAATAGGAATATTCTTCTCTTTCCCAGCTTTCTCTGATGGTGGAGCCAATCCATGGCTCTCAAACATTTGATGTGTCTACATAATACATGATGTAAACACTCAAAAAGCTCGGATCTAATATAGTTTTCACTAAAATATCACGTTTCCACATCATGACCTTCCCTTATCAGTAGAAGACTTTTTAGCACAGCATTTCCAAATGTTCATCTACTAATGCTACTAATTTTTCTGAAATTATCAATTTCGATAAACATATCTTATATTTATTTCTTGAAATTATATTACAGCTCAAATATCGATCTGTTCCAATACTTGCTCACTATTTATTATATTGGATTCTAGTAATTCTATGTATTACTTACAGGTTGATTGTGGTTTGGAACAGAACAGTTCTGAACGTCGAAGTACTGGACAAAATGGAGATATATCTTCTATGGATATTCCAGCAGAAAAAAGTTCTTCTGCCAATCCTCACCTTCCACTCTATATTTCTATTGGCATCATCCTTCTAATTGTTATAATAACTATTATATTCTATGTTAAAAAATGGTATGCAAATCGTGCAAAGTCCAACAGGGCAGAAGAAGAAGCTTTGCTCCGGAATAACTCTTGACCATTGAATTTAAATTGAATATTTATGAGTACGACTATTAATTACAGAGATATTTAAAGTCTTTCAATTCATGACATAACAAAAAATATGAAAATTTAAATTAAATTAACTTTTCAATAAAGAAACAAACCATATTCAAAAGTGTAGTATTATAAAAGCGATTTCTACTCATGGCCTTAATTTGCTAACAAACATCTTTTTTTTGTCATTTAATTTCACTTAATAAGAACTCATTGAATACATTCATAACCTTAAATACAAATTACTTAAAAGTCTGGTGTGGTATGTTTTGTTTTTCGAATATATTGTAATTCGAAACAATCTTTACAATATACACATTTCCTCGTCATAAGATAATGCAGTAGGAAAATGTGATGCTTGTACAAATAAATGTCTCCTCTGCAGCAGATATTGACGAGAAGTGAAAAATGTTCACCTAATTATTACAAAAGTCTTAGAAACAGAGGTACAATGTGTATGCACTAGTTACATGCACATTTACACAAATTTTACTTTGTGTGTACACAATGAATATATTTGCACATATACACACAAAACACAAACACTCATTCCTTCATTAACTCACTTTTCACTAAGTACACGAATACTGAATTGTAAAGTTACGTTCACACTAAGTGAACAAGGTTAAGACGTGAATATGAGATTTTAGGCTTTCACAGTGACTGTGTTCAGAAGACGACTCATGGGTATTCCACTATGCGCTGGGACATTCCCAATGTTTCGGATCTACATATGCCAGTTCCATCTTCAGATCCAGCTCTATCACCTTGAAAAATAGATCCTGTATGCAATTCTGAAACACCAGAGACATTAAGTCCTAGTACATGATGGTTATTTAACTGTTCAGTACCAACTACATGGTAGTAGTAGTAGGGTTTAAGAAGGGTGCGTCAGCTACTATGGCTATTTGCGCCCTTATCTAAAATTCTTAAAATAACAGACATAAATAATATAATAATCAGAGTGCTAAAAGAACTAAAAAGCGTTGTCACGGTAAAACGAGGCACACAAATGCAGTATACATAAGGTGATTTCTACAGAATCATAAAAGTGAGCAATTCTACCACACTAGGCGGTATTCAAGACGAACAAATAAAACTAAGGCCACCAGAGACAAATTGTGTATCATATTTTAAAAACAGTAAAATTTTATAAACTATTCGGATGTATAAAATCCGAAATGTCAACAATGTAAAATCAAATATAAAACAACAAATGTAACCTCCGGATGTAGAGGGTCCGGAGGATAAGTAAAACGGGTCAATAAAAAAACTAAATCACCTTATCCAAACATGTATTCGATAAAAATCTCAGAACTGCATTTGTACAATTAAAATCATTTCCAAGAGCGTCACGTAGTGTCAGCCGAATTCTATATTGCTGGCAGACACAATCATATTTTCTGCAATGCAATAAAAAATGTTCCACCATAAGTGGAACATGGCACATATCACACGCCGGCTGAGGCTCGACATGTAGGAGATGGCCATGTGTCAGATGACAGTGGCCAATCCTCAAGCTGGTGAGTAAAACCTCCTCATGTCGTGACGCTCTTGTGGACGAATCCCAAACTCGAACAGTATTCTTTATATTTCGTAATTTGTTTTCCCCCCTTGTGCAGACCATTCTCGTTCCCATTGCCACCATATTTTATATTTCAAATAGTTTCGAATGTCCTGCCACCTCTCGCGCCAATATACCTGAGAGCCATTCAGTGCACCAGCCCTGGCTGCAGCATCCACGGCCTCATTTCCTGGAACCCCTACATGACCAGGAATCCACACTACTCCAATCTCATACTCAGAGCTAAGGGGAGTGTGGAAGAGCTCCTGAGTTCTTAAGACAAGCAGATCATCACATTTAAAAGACTGCAAGGACTGGATGGCACTTAAAGAGTTGGAACAGATAAGGAATCTGCCCTGAGGTTGCCTAATTAAAAACAATAAAGCTCTGTAAAAAGCATAGAGTTCAGCAGTAAAAACACTAGTATATTGGCTTAGTCTATATTTAAATATTTCTCTATTTGTAATGAAGGAACAACCAACACAGTCATTTATCCGGGATCTGTCAGTAAAAACTAATGAATAATTTGGATATCGTGATAATCTAGTATCGAGGGAATTGGTGATATCATGATTGTATTTGGCTAGAGGAATCCAAGGGTAAGTCGTAGGATTATTGAACATTTGCCTTACAGTTGGGGAAAATCCCGGGGACAGGAAGGTATCCCACCCCACACCCAAGCAAAGCTTCAGATCAGTTGGCATCTGAGTTCCGGTGGTTTCCAGTCAACAGGGCGCACAATGGGCAATTCGTGTCTAATGCTTTTGTAGATGTCTATGCCCTCAGATGGAGAGAAGGAAAAGAAAGAAGAAGAGAACTGCCAGTGGTCATAATGCTCTGTTTCCAATGCACACTGACCATAACTGTCTTGCCTTCCACCTACACAGGACTAGAATTTGTACAATAAAATTCTAAACTGCTCTCTTTCTAATTAATATGACAATGTCAACCACATGTGTAACTGGTAATTTTAAGAGAGTTCTTCCTGCATAAATACTATTGGAAGCCAGAAAACTGTGCATTAAGATTTTTTTATACTACTTTTGTATTGGAAATTAGAGAGAAAAACCTCTTAACTTATTTCGTGCCTATTAAATGTAATTAGGGAACTGGGAATATTTTTATCAAATAATTTTCAAACAGTACATTTTATTGAACATTTTATTTGTATTTTAATCAAAGATTATCACCTCTGAAGTTGACAGTGGTAAGTATAGCAGTTAAAATCACCACATATAATATGTAACTTCACATGTGCCAATAATAAACCAGTTACAATAGTATATCTCACTAGTACAGACCGTACTTACAAATAGTATAAATTGGTAGTATATCACATAAATCAGATTGTTAGAGTTCACGAAAATTACACAAATGTCTTGCAATATTTCATGACATCTCATAGCATTCTCTATTGATGGCTCTTTCATTATATTTACAAATGCGATTTTTTGTAAAACTGAGGTGTGGTTAAAGCACAGTTTAACACGAAATGTAAATAACTTTCTTGTCATACCGGTACCACATAAAATAAATTTATCATTTCTTCGCTGTAGAACCTCGTTAGCTAAATTCAATAAATTTTTAAAAAACAAACTATACGAAGACCACATACATATAAATATAAATCATTTCTCTCAGATGTCATTTATAATACACAAACAGTTAACAGTCCGTATTTCCACGTTCTGGGAAAGGAAAAAAGTTGTTACTGTAATATGACTGTGGGCCATGAAAAATAAGTATGAGTTATAACTGTAACTATTCAGCAACCAACTATGAATATAAACGTAGAAGATTCAAATTTAAATAGCGAGTTCAGTTAAAACACATGCTTTATACAAAGCATATTTATTTTTTTTTAAATTTGTGTCATAAAAGTAAGCATATTATTACAGAATGTTAATAATTTTCTACTATATTCATTACTTTATGCATTAGTTTCGTATTAGTTTTCCAAGTATGTGATTCTGCAGTCCATTATCTGTATTTAATATATAGAGATTAATCCATTGAAGTTCTCTTGAACAAACATATTTAAGTACCAGAGAAATAATTAACAGAAGAAGAAGAAGAAAATAGCGTTATTTGGTATTTAGATAAACTTATTCAAGGAAATAACACTTCAGTCACTTCATGTTCATGACGTTCATCATTCTTGTTGATTCTTCTCTTTGATTTAATTTCTTCACACATATATATATATATATATATATATATATATATATATATATATATATAGTTTCAAAAGTTAAAGTCACCAGCTAGGGGGTGAAAAGGAGCTTTTAAGTGGAATGACTAATGTATATAATTTTTTCTTGTATTCACTATAGTTTAATAACTATTAAGGGTTAAGGTGCACCACCTAAGACATGACAAAAGCACATTATTTGAACCAGGTTCATAACATTTTATCTGAATTAATTGCGCATATTATTGGTGGTTGATGTGCCTCTACATACTTGCCAAGAAATATCATACCAATTAGACAGTGCTCTTGCGCATTTCTCATTTCTGGTACATCAGTGGTTAAACCAGCATTTCCCAGCATGCTGGATCGGAAGGGAAAGATTAGGCCATGCAAAGGATTTATGCTACTCCAGCAGTATACAACAGTGGATCTTTTATGACAACTTGCAACATACAATGGCACACTGAATTATACTTGTGTAAGAGAGGATAGCATATTTAATATCTGTTCCATTAAACACAAAACACTATAAAGCTCTTTGAAATAATGTACACTGTACTACCAAAACTTCTGTGGTTTTGACCTAGAAAATCGAGCATTAGTGCAGTTCTTATTGCCTACCAGCTGGGGAGTGAGAGTGTCAAGCCACTTCCAACTGGAGTACGATTCTCATGATTGTGTCAGTTACTGTGTTGCCATGTCTGATGAAATCATAGAATGGTGAAAACTATGTAATGTCGACCACTAATCGAGAGTAGATGACAACACTGGAGACACCGGAGAGAAATTCAACAAGCTGATAATGCCGAATTGGAATTTAGTGGCTGGGTGAAAGGTCGGCCAGATGATGTCAGTCGATCTACAGTAGTGGTTTGCATATTTTCCGCGTCATCATAAGTTTTGGGGCATCAGTGTATATTGTATTACTGTATGTTTATTTGTCAGCTATATACATAGGTAGATAAATATGATTACCTTACATATGAAGAACTGTATTTACGAAACCACAGCAAAAGTTTATATACAATATCTATTCTATTCATACTCCTCTTTCACCTCCTAGTGGTTGACCTTACCTTTTGAAGAAAAAAATGCAAGCAAGCAAGCACGCACGCACACATATATATAAATAAATGAATGAAAAGAATCAGCACCTTTCAAATGACACTGAATCCACTTCCGTTACTGTATTAACACACTTTTAGAACAACCATACTGCAGACTTCGCACATTGTATGCAACAACATAGTCTTATCTTGACTAGATTATACATATCTTATTAACATCATTACTTCTTTTAAATAAGTTTAGGAAACTCTCCGCTTGCATATAATTATTTCAGCACGATTTTAAAAGAAAACAATTTACTTCAAGCAATAGGCAATACAAGTTACTGAAATATTTTATTTCTTACACTACCAGTACCTGTACAGGAGTGGTACGTAGGTATTAAACGTAAGCCACACTGCATTGCAAACTTGTAACTATTACTATTTTCAATGTCTTGAATATATTTAATGAAACAGGATGACAGATGCTTTGCAATTCTTCTTAATGATTTCTTTCCTATAACACGAAAGATTATTTTTCATATGAGTCCCCATATTCAGAATTTCAATCTTACTTGAATAGCATTACAAACATTATTCCATTTACTGTAACCCTAACGTAGTCTGTTTATTCATGTGAAGAAATGAAAGATAATAGACAGAAATGACAATATCAGAATGTAGGGCTCTGTCATCACAAAATTCGTAAAAATGTATCAGACTAACAATTTTTAACAACTCACACAATTAGCCTACAGCAAACTGCAAATACATATCTATCAAGTCACTGAACCAATGAGCAATTCTTAGTCTAAAAGAATCTCGAAGTTTACAGTGACAAAACTAGTTACTTTAAATCATAAGTAGCTCTGATATTCTAGTTTCTTGAGCTATTTCTGCAAGATATGAATGCAGAGTGAATATAATGTGTGTGTGTGTGTGTGTCTAATGCCTACCCACTTCACTTTACGTGAATATAGTAATAACTGCAAATAAAATTCGCTTGAATATTCTATCCTTCACACCAGCATTTTTCACATCATGCAGAGAGTGAGCTTTATAAAATCATAATATTTAATGTCCTTGATTTTACTCTTCTTCCTCTCTCAATCCCCATTAACTCAAAGTAAAATCAATACTAATATGAAGGTTCAACTGTAACAACTAATATATTATGATGTACCAAAGTACATATGATATTTCAGTGCAGAAATTCTACGTCATCATATGATGATGGAGGAGTGGAACAGAGAAAAATTCTTTCCGGCACCGGGATTTGAACCTGGGTTTTCAGCTCTACGTGCAGACGCTTTATCCACTAAGCCACACTGGATTCCCATCCCGATGTCGGATCGAATCCTCTCAGTTTAAGTTCCACCTCTTGGGTTCCCTCTAGTGGCCTACCCTCATGCACTGCATCATAGATGGCACAATGTTCACACATGTGCAGGGGTGCACTCGTTATGAGTGACTAAGTGGCTGGGATCTAACGGAATAAGCGCCGTCTTAAATCACAAAGTAATTATTTTTCGCATATCATATATTACGATGTATCGAAGTACATATGATATTTCAGTGCAGATGGGAATCCGATGTGGCTTAGTGGGTAAAGCATCAGCACGTAGAGCTGAAAACCCGGGTTCAAATCCCAGTGGCAGAAAGAATTTTTCTCTGTTCCACTCTTCCATCATCATGTAACAACTAAGTTAAACAGGGAAATAGTAAGTGTTGAAACAAAACAAAAGTTTACAGTATGACTATCCAAAGTGATACTGAATTTAATCTTGCTGTGATATTTTGTGTAAAGAAAAATAGCAATGGAATAAATTTAGGTGTTCTCTGGAACAAGAACTTAACTACAAAATCTTGAATTTGAGATACTGAGCATATTTTAGATCTGGTACAACAGCACTATGCAGAACGACATTCAAATGCTTCTAGGAGGTGCTGTGTTTATTGGAGGGAAATGATATTTTGTAGAAGGGAGATGTGTTATTAAAGACTAAGTATATGCTGAAAATGGACAAATGACGTAACGTACGTTATTATTCCAGGAAACACCTCAATTGTTAAGCTCCTACTTTCGAAAAAAATCTGTCATAAAGGATCTGTTGAAAAAATGTAAAGTTTTTACCCCTCTTACAATATGCTATTTTATAGTATTGACTATTATTATTAATACTGAGTGAGTGAGTGAGCTCTGAAAAGATACATTCATCTCAGAAATATATAACTAGTACTTAAAAATTAGTGTTTTAAACAGTGTTACAATTTTGACGAGTAGGTTACTAGACACAGATTTGGCATGCCACCTATAAAAAGTCAATGTTAAAGGAAGCAGTGACACTCTCAGACACACAAACTGTCATAAAAGCATAAACAATTCAAACTCAACAATATCCCATTTTACAAAGTCCTGTAAAAAATCTCTGATCAGTCTTATTAGAACTGATGAAAGTTCGTCTAAGATGAATACAAAGGGAAGTGGACACAGTAGCCAAACAAGGGTGAAATATAACGTGATTCTCAGTAGTCATATCTTGAAGTAGGAGAAATTAATACATCTGTAGACACCAGCTAACCTACACAGAAGTCAGACAGTTACAGCTTTCAGAAAAAACTGGGCACGACTATTTTCAGGAACAAGATCAAGCTTAATTAACACTTACCAGAGCCAGTAACAATGACTGCATCTCCATAAACTATAATAGGAATCAATGCTGTCGCCAACAAAGATTACAGAGAACGAGCTACTGGAGAGCACAGCACATAATGACTTCATAGGCAAGAGTGGGCACTGAGTAATGAAGAACTAATACTATTATCAACAGACCCACAAAATGGACTAGCTACTCACCTTCCTCCACCACCACAACTTTCTCATAAGAAGAGAGAATTAGATAGTTTAAAACATATTTCATTTTTATACTGTGTAACATGATTTCACTTGTCACAGTAAAAAAAACTCCTCAAATAAACAGTTACGACAGCATCTTACTCTTTTGCACTTACAGAAACCTAAACTACAACAGGTGTGAACAACGTACATTAACACTTTCTACCACATCTGCTATAATTAACAGTCTAAGAGAACTTCATTGATTCATATTAACTTCTAATTGGTATTGCAATGACTTCAGATAGAAAGGTTATTCAGTTTCTATGTCACTATAAGTGTACAAAATTGCTATTCAGTATACTCTATAACAAACACCTCCATATAACAAAACTTTTCAGAGTTATTACGAAATATAGTAGAATATTATGCATATATTAAAACCTCTTAATCCAGAAGCTGAGTTTCATAAATTACAATATCAAAGTCTTTTAATTCTCTTATATGGAGGCAGTTTTATCAATATCTGTCATCATATTTTGTGAAAAAGGTGACAAATTGCCAAACAGGAATTCCATTGAACAACTGACAAATATACTAATCTACTTACATACAATGCTAAAATTTGGCACAGCTGTGTGAACGGCAAATCTCAAATATTTTTTATTCAGATAACGAGTAGCTACCCATGTGTAAGTTTTAAGCTCTGTCTGTCTTGTTCTGTAGCCTTCTAAATACATACAATGCAAGCCCGAAATAGCATGGGTGATGGGTAACATGAACAACACCTAGTAAATAACCCACATAACTCCGTAACATTTGAGTCATCTTATTTAATGATATGGTGCAAACATCCAGACTCACGCTGTTTCAAATTTAATTACAAACTTTACAAACTGTATGAAATCCAAATAACTGCTCAGTGCTGACACCATATTACTTTCAAAATTCCGTTATCAGCAATAACTATGAATTGTTAGGGGAAATGTTATTTATTACACTATTTTACCTAAGTAGCTGCAGAGTTCCAGCAAATACAGACGCTGAGATTCTGTCACAATGCAAAGCACTGTCTAAAAACTTCTAAACACTCTGTGCCTAACCAGAGCATACAAAATAGCAAATAGAAGAGTACATATTTCTCTTTAATATAGTTATATCTCAACCAAAGTCATGGAATAATAAGCCACGCTATTTTAGGCTCATACTGTATAATTTTATACATATACACAATTATATTTCAGAATTATAATTATACAAATTTCTTCCAACAGATACTCTGAACTGCAGAATGGTTATTGTTCCAAACTTCGTCATAATCCTCAATTCATAAGTAGAAGTATACTTTATTTCAATTGAGTTTACATCATCTGACTGAAGGTTTTTCTATCACATTACCAGATATTTCCCTTATAAAACAATGAAAATCAACTAACAGAACAGTAACAGTCCACATACTTAGCAAATAGCAAAGTCCATCTGGTCCCACAGTTAAATATTTCAAACTTATATAGAAACAATTACTAACCAATGATAGTATTAAGCTCATGATTTTAGCAACTCCTTGATGTCGACAACTCGAGATTTTATTTCCGGAGTGTTATCTTTACTAGACTCTTCTAACAACTGTCCAAATTTCACTGACAAATTGTGCAGTTCTTCCATCTTATTTAAACCTGAAAATTAAATAAATAATACATTAACAGAAAGTGTGTTACTACAGCATTCACAAACTGTACTCAATAAAAAGTTTCCAGGGTATCTATCTCTGATATTTTTTTTTTTTCTGATGAATTTCTTTTCCCTCTCTTGCTCTTTGAGTTTTCCTCTGTCAAATTTTCATAACATTTCAATATACATTTTCATTCATTTTAATATATCATCCAGTGTTTTTAGATAGTGTAGAGTGGACGACCTTCCTCAGTTTTACCAAGCAAATGTCTATATCTGAAGGAACATTTTCTTTACCTTGCCAATTTTACAGCGTGATGATGTGCATAATTCTGGGACAAGTTGTAAATTAGTTGCGTCTTTGGCTCTTCTACCTGTAAGTTCACTACTCTTACATAAAAGTGGCTAGGAATTGTTTCCTACATACATATTGAAATAAAATTAAGCAAACTGAAATCAGTTACATGGACAGAGGCAGAAGGTACAAATTTCATTTTAAGATTTAGACGCGTAGATAATACAAGAGTCCCTAATTTGTGTTACCAGTTTATATTATACGCATCTTGCTATTGCTAATTGTAACTACAAAAACAAAAGAGATTTAATCATTTCTAGATGATATCATTATGTCTAAAGTGTTCAAACTACTTCTCTCACAAGTTACTTGCGTCACAACAAATTTCAAAATATGAATAACAAATTCCAGAGATTGTAAAATATAAGATTTGCTGTGCTCCTTATCACAGTCTGAAATTGTTGATAATTAATCCTAATTTAACAATGTGTGAGAAAAATTACTCGCACTAGCACAAAATTAAGACCGAATGTTTACACAAAAAAGTGTTTCCTTGTTAAGAAACCGAATAGTTGCCCATGCCGTTTAGAATCCTATATTCAATCTAGCAGATCAGCCATTCTAAGTGAATTTTTTTTCTCGTCATTATAAAACTCCGTTAACAATAAACAGAAATTAATTTTAGCAAAAAAAAAATTGGCAGGCAGCACCAAAAATGTCTACAACATAAAATATGTCTTGTCACACAGATGCCTGTAAATGACACAATGGTTTACATAAAATCAAGAATATTGTTTTTATTTACAATGAATAGAATAATTCAGACTCTTCTTGGCCAACATACACCCTACTCTAGTATCATGTTTGGAACATGATTTTTCAACTTAATTCACAGCCGCAGTAGAGTTTTGCTTGAGAATCAAAGTTACTATCTTCATATGTGGTTTTAAACTTAATTTACATACAGTAATTTACTTGATTGAATTCGTCCATATAGATAGAAATTCAGTTTGGACTGATAGTCATTTAAACACAAACTATATCAACAAGGCCATGTACATACTCGATCGTCATTTGTCTTGACTATTTGCAAAATCTGAATTGTTGCCATTAATTTAGTATACAATCAACCTGCTTCAGTAATCAATCAGGCACTTCCATGTTTACTCGGCACCACTTATTGGCCCCTCATTTTGTTCGGTGTTTTGCCGTCTTTCTTCCCACACTCAAGTCTTATAGAATTTTTAATATTTTCTTTGTAAATGTGTGAACATTTTGAATTGAAGCCTAAATTTTTGTCCTTGTTACCATGTTCACTATGTTACCAGTACTCTTGTCTGCTCACTATTTTTGCACTTTTACTTTGTACACATACTTCAGTCTGTAACAAATTGTTTCAGTGGTCAAACATACACATAGTTTCTTTGGTTACTGAGTGGTGCAGTACATTTTAAGTTTTACAGAGAATTCAGCAGCATTCTTCTCTTATCCCACGTGCGTGATCCTGACAGATCAGCCATTACCCTGATCTGCTGGCATAGTACTCCATACCAGGTGCAGAGAGAGAAAAAAAAAAAAGCTTCTTTTTATTACTGATGTCAAATCCAAATTGAAGTCAGTGAATTTCGACAGAATTTAAGACATCGAAAAAGGGGCAAGAGTGCTGATGTTTATAATATCAACCAAATATCTCATACGTTTGTGTGACATTTCTTGTACTCTGTGTAATACTATAATGAAAAGTGAAAGTACCATAGCCTACTCTTCGCCTATGAGTGTAGAACTTTCCTTTTGCATATAATAAACGAACACCAGAGGCATTTGAATCCTTTCAAGAGACATTGGTAAGTATTATTGTTCAATATACAGCATACACAGTAAACAGTCCACGTCTGATTTTGAAAAGAAACTAAATCTATACCTGTTTACAGTGATGGACTTCAGAGTATATGTTACATGTTGGAGGCTTGGATAACACCTGTGTTTAGTCTTAAAGCGATAACATGCGAACCAAGTGACGTATAAATTCTGATCTTGCACAGTCAGCTTCAGATTTTTAGCTCTATCAAATGACGCAGCTTAAAATTCAACCCAAGAGTATCAATATTGTGTGTGCAACAAAGAAAGCAATACATAATGCATCAGTAAGATTTTGCGAAGATTTAACTAGGTGAAACTGCTTCACTGTTATTGGCTAGTCGACACAGACGACTTGAACTAGCTCTGCCTTATATGCCTTCTAATTTTGAGAGCGCTCTAATAGATGCAACTACATTTTATTCTTAATTCAACTTATGATCAGTGCTGTGCTTTCTTCTTTATTGAAAGATTCCATCTTACAACCTGCTTAACATGTTTAATATTCTGCATTTACATGACGTATCTAAATCTAAACTCAATTTAAATAAATTTTAATCGAAATTCTTCCATAAAAAACTTGCAGTTCTTACTGATGGCATCCTGCCTGGGAGTCTCGTTACGGAATGTGCGCTGGTTCGAGTCCTCTCATGGGGGAAGAAATTTTCTCATGAAATTTCGACCAGTGTATGGGACCGGTGCCCACCCAGCATCGTGATGCACTTGGGGAGCTACGATAGGTAGCAAAATCCGGTTGCTAATTCCAGCTATAACGGCTGGGGGGGATCATCGTGCTAACCACACGATACCTCCATTCTGGTTGGATGATCGTCCACCTCTGCTTAGACATGTGGGCATGAGACCAGTAGCTGGCTGGTCGGGCTAGGCCCTTCATGGGCTGTAGTGGCACGGATTATTATTATTATTATTATTATTATTATTATTATTATTATTATTATTATTATTTCTTACTGATGTTTTAAAAGCAATTTCTCAAATCAGTTAAAATATCAATTCGAATATAGCCTACGTTTTCTTATGACGTAGTGAAGGGACTTCAATAATGTGGTGTACAAACAATTCACATTTTATGCTTCAAAAATGTTTGTTAGATGTATGTCAAAAATATATGTTACAATGAAATGACTTAATACCTGTATTAATATAAACAGTGTGCAAGACAGATCGCAAATTATTTAAAATGAATCAAGGAAGAGAACAGACTCCAATATAATCTGTTAACACACTACAAGTAGTGACTTACCTTTCAATTTTTTTCCTAACAAATACAAAACATTTAAAGCCTCTTTCCTCAGTCTTGTATGCTTTGCTATACCTGGAAGAGAAACATAATACACTTATTTAAGAGCAAAGTTCTGTCTCAAATGTAATATTTATATAAAGTAATGGTCAATTATTAACAATTTTTTTTGCAGTATGTTGAAGAGAAAATATGCAATTTTAATTTCTTTTCCCAATGAAAATACAGTAAAATCTCTTTCAACTAATCTCTGGTGGATTAAAAAATATTTTCCTTAAGAGAGATTTCGCTTAATAAAAGCAAAGAAAAGATGAGAGTAGAAACTTAAACGTCCTTACGCCATTTAAGTACATTATATTTACTTATTATTGATATCCATTAAATGTACTATTAGAAATCACACTTTAAAAATAAGCTTTTGCAAACACACAATACGATATTTTAAAAAAATCACAAGAACATATTTTTAAATACTGTAGGCCTAATTAAATGTATAATCTTCATATGCAAATGAGCAATAACATTTCTACAAGCTTACGTGTAACCACACCTTGTACAGTAATCGATTGTCTGTATGGAAAAAGTTCGAAATTTCACTAAAATGGGTTGCGTATTTGCAAATCCATTTAAATGTATTGCTGAGAAGTGGGATTTTCCTTAAAGTCGGGTTCCTTAAAAGTAGGAATAAATTACATTGTTTTTATGAAATCATTCTTTTAAAACAGGAATGTTAAAATGAAGTTTTACTGTACTTCCCTGTCAATTGTCAATTGAGATAGGTCTTATTCAAAACTTGTTCCAGCAGGTTCCAGTTATTCAATAGTTTGTCAAAAAAAACTGCATTCATTAAAATTATTCGCCTCTCTATGGTAAGGTTGCCATATGTCCAGGTTTTCCCAGACATGTTCTCTTTTTTTAGGGTTAAATTTTTCGTCCGGGCGGGTTTTTAGGTTGCTTAAAATATGACGTTACTAGTGAAGGAAAATGTCTTAAACATTTGTAACAGTTAGCCTACTTTGTTGTAACTTGGAACCTCCTAATCATTACAGTTAAGTAATGCTTTAGTCCACCCCATTTTAAATCCTCTTGTGAACTTCTCTTTCTGTACTCTTTGATTGCAATATTATTGATGTTTTATTTTTGTAATGTTTGGAAGCTTGCGTTTGTGTCTAAAACTTTGTGTCGTCTTTCAGTTACTATTGCTTGCTGGCTGCCGACTTTCGTAACGGTCTTTTGTTGTGCTGTGCATGCTTGTAGTTTGTACTAGAAGAAATGTCAAAAAGAAAGTGTAAATTTTCTGCCGAGTTAGAGAAGAAGTGTCCTTGTTTTCGAAGAAGTAGAGATGATTTCGAGGGCGAATGCATGGTACGAGTATGTAAAGCCGGTACATTTGTTTCAATGTCAAATAAAGGAGGATTTGATTTGCAAGCACATCTGGATTGCGAAAAATACAAAAGAGCAGTTTGAGGAAAAACTACTTCTACAAAATTAACCGACTTCTTTGTAAAACCTGGCAGCAAATTGGAAGATGAAGTAACTGTAGCAAAAGGAACTTTCGCTTTCCACACTGTTAAACACCATAACAGTTACAACGTGATGGCGTGCACATCTGGCTTACTGAAGATGACGTTCCCAGATTCAGATATTGTAGACAAAGACAAAGGCAATTATAAATTCTGTTTTGGTACCTGATTCTTTGGGAAATGTTTTAAAAACCATCGAAGAAAACGAAATACTTGATCAATTCTGCAATCTCAAGAAATTTGTGAATCAACACAAAGACGAGTTCGTTAATCTTCAGGCAAGTATTTTGAGTCTTCTAACATTGTGTACCACTCAGAACTTTGATTGCACAGTTTGTTTTCGCTACTGCATCACATAATCCATTTTCTCTTTCAAGCAAAGTCAGTGGAGCAAAGAAAGAGGAAACTTATATGTGGAATCAGTGCGAAGTATATACTAGTTCAGTATAATTATAAGCATGTTACTTGCAAAGAATTTCAGAACTATCTTTTAAGTAATAAGCAATTATTGAACAAAATCAGATCTACAGATAAATATGCTTGGGCCAGTCAGCATTAGAAAGATGGATAAAGTGTATCTCAAAGTGACAGATCATAAGGTAACTTTTTTTGTAACAATATAGGATACCAAAGTATTGAAACTGTGTTATTTTTATTGTTTTTTTGTCATTTATAATTAGACTTATGGTTATAAAGATTAAATTATAACCAATTCACTTGTTTGTATTATTATTTTGTTATTTAAAGTTAAGAAAATTACTGCTAGCAATATTTCTCAGCTTCAATAGTCTACATACCATACATATATCAGTATTGTTCATGATCTATTATAGTGATCTGTTCGGAAGTAGGTCTCGATAAAGTGTCCTCTTTTTTGCTTATCAAAATATGGCAACCCTATTCTATGGACAGAGACTTAGCTGTATATTATTAAAATACCTGTTACTAAATCTATGTATGACTCTGTGAAAAGATTTATTAAATCTACATACTTAGGCTTCAACAAACAAAATTTGATAACACAATCTCAAGGGAAAAAATGGAACTCTCTGCATCATAATCCACAGTTAATTCCCGATTTACCACACAAATCGTCTGTAGCTGCATTTAGATTGGCAACAGGCCATGATTGTTTGGCCAGACACCTGCACAGAATTGGAATATATCAGTCCCCTAACTGCCCATTGTGCAATTCAAACCAAGAAATGGATTCGGAACACCTCAAAATCTGTGCTTCAGTGGCTGACCATGACAATATCTTTGAAAAATATTGGAGTGCAAGAGGTCAAATGACTTTATTGTCAAACGCCTGGCATTAGAAAACAACACCATTATAAAAATAACCATGTGCCATGTTAGTTAAATTGAAAAAAATAGATTATTTGGGTCAAAACAGTTCAAACCCAAACACAAATTTTCAAATTATCTTGTTAACTATATCTCTATCAGGATTTTTTAAATTGGTTATTTAACAATGATGTATCAACTGCGTGGTAATCTAGCATTTCGAATTGGTGACAAAGATGAATCCAAGGATTTGCATAAATTATCTGATATTCGCCTTACAGTTTCAGAAAATCTCACAAAAAATATCCAATCATGTAATCAGCTCAAGCAAGATTCAAGCTCATGTTCAAAGGCTCAGACTAGAAGCATAAGTTCCACTCATTAATGTTTATACTAAATGGGTGACCAGCCTCATGGTATAGTGGTCAGAGCTTCTGGCTATAGTTCATGAGGTCCCGGGGTTCGATTCCCGGTTAGAGCACTGGAATTTTTCCTTAAAGGGGACTATTCCTGTGTTCGTCCATGGTTTGGAATTTAGGTTAAGTTTAGATTTAAGATCTCTCCTGGCACCACATAATCATGATCATCCTATCATATCATCAGGGTAACGTAACTCCACTTTCCAGGCATCCCAACCTCAGAAGGGATTACAACTAAGTCATCTGCCAGGAGAGAAGACCAGAAATGTCGAAAAAGACAACCTGGTGGCAATGGTTAAAAAAATACTAAGTTTTGGCTCTCTTTGGTGTTGCAGTGGTCAGAACATTATGTGAACTGTTGACATTCATCTCTTTACGAAGTTGAGGTAAAATGGAAGCTCTCCTATCCTATTCACAATGTAGCTTCAAGATGTGTACATTGTACTAAGTAGAACGAAGCACTCCTTAAAACTACGAAATAAAACAAATGCTGCAACTTACCTAAGGCAAACTCTAATGCCTGATAAACTTTTGTAAGAATCCTATCTAGTGCCTCCTTATCCTCTTCTTCCAAAGTTGTTGAAACATCCAATAGCGTTAATCGATCTACATAACATCTCAGGGCTGCTACAACCGCTACTTGCACTGCTCTTGTACTATTGGCCAAGCAGGACACACACTGCTTTAGCACCTGCTCCCGATACTGAACTGAAAATATACAGTGCTTTATTAGAAAGTGCAGGCTCAATGAACAGGTGAGATTCTGTGTTATATGTCTAACTTCAATCTTATATGTAGTCATCCAGCTTATATGCATATTAATATTCCCGCAAATAATAATACTTTTGTTCCTCTATTCATTTAAACATAGAGTATTATAAAAAATATATGTTTAAATATAATACAGTAATCATTCTAAATATACCATGTCCCGCTTAGAGGAATTGAGAAATAAATGCTCACAACTTAAAA